>NW_020438933.1:1441671-1451118 GCF_000699045.2 Agrilus planipennis
TCCGTTAAAAAAAAAAAAAAAATAACCCAGAAGTGGTTGGATAACAGAGAGTTTGATTATATCTTGGCAATAGAAAAGATGAATTGTATAAGCTAAGCAAAAAGTATCCAAATAACAGTGAAATTAGAGAAGAATTGAAAAGATACTCAAAAATATTGAATAAGGTCATTAAGAATGCAAAAATAAAACATGATATGAAATACATTTGTAAGAATAAAAATAATACTAGAAAACTTTGGCAAATTATCAATTCCAAGTTAGGTAATAAATCGAATAAATCTACTGTCATTAATTGAATTATAACTGAACAGGGAAATAACCTAAACAAACAAGACGAGATAGCTGAATATACAAATGATTATTATATAAAAATAGGTGAAAAAGTATGCCAGGATATTGATGATTCTGGGATTGATCCTACCATGCCCGATAGAAATGAACATTCGATATTCATAACTCCCGTGGATGCAAATGAAATAGACGATATAATAAAAAAATTAAAACTAAGAAAAGGAGGGATAGACGGAATTCATTCCAGAGTCATCAAGTTTCTATCTAAGCACCTAATAATGCCTCTAACACATATCAATCTGGCCTCATGCCCTCAAAATAGCAAAAGTTATACCAATATACAAATCGGGAAATAAAAATGAGTGTGGTAATTATAGACTGGAGTCAAACTTTACCAAAATATTTGAAACGGTTATGCACAGAAGACTGATCAATTTTCTCTTTAAGCATAAAATATTATCTGAAAATCAATATGGCTTTATAAAAGGCAAAGGAACCAAAGATGCGCTGAATAGTAGAATAGTAATATTGAGAAGCTTGAAAGATATGGAATTAGAGGAAAAACTCTCGACTTGATCAATAGTTATTTGAGTGAGAGATTCCAAAAAGTTAAATTAAGTTCATCTGAGAGTTGTTTTACTAAAATTAGAAATGGTGTACCCCAGGGGACGACAGTCGAGCCTTTATTGTTCGTTATTTATGTAAATGATTTATTGAAAAAAATTCCAAATGATACCATAATATCACATGCCGATGATACAGCCATTACATCAACTGACAATATCTGGAGTCAAGTTGAACGTAAGATGAATAACTATCTGCATAAAGTCTATGATTGACTGTGCTTTAACAAGTTGTCACTGAATCTTGGTAAAACTGTCTTTATGACATTTGGTTATTATGTTGACAGTGCGCCTGAAGCACTAATATTCATATAAAAGGGAAAGCTATTAAAAGAGTTGAAAGTATAAAATATCTGGGTGTAATATTTGACTACAATTTAAAATGGAAGGAACATATAGAGTACATTCTGAACAAGACTATCTAATTTTCATATTTTTCAAGCTGTCTAAGATAATGCAAGTGGAAACCCTCAAACCCTGAAAATTTTGGATTTGAATAAGTGTAGGGTGACCTGTCCAACAGTTAACCACTCGTACACAACCAACCATGCCCATATTTGGCAAACATGACGTAACTATATCGTGCAACCACGCGATTTAGATGTAAAAACGGCTATACATCCCTTTACCCAGTTTGCAGCGACCTAGCCCAAGTGTCAGTTGTATGACATCAAATTTTGTGTTTTTTAGTGAAAAAAGTTAAAAAAATAAGATGAGTACTTTTTGTCTTAACTTCATTTGGTTTGATTTAACAATAATCATTATTTGTCGAGTGTGTTGACTTACTCAAAATGCTTTATTTGGTATAGACATTATGTGTGTAGTGACGTTTATTTAAATGTGAGGTAATCTCAACGGCTTTGGGAGCAGGGTGGTCTACAATTAATCAAATGCAGTTGTTGCACAGTTAACCATGGTTAACTGTGTACCAACTCCGGTTAGTTATGTACCTATATAATTTTGTCATGTTTGTTTGTAAACTCTTTAATGTATTGCATACCTACAAAGATTGCCGAAATTTTTATTTTTTTATTTTATTTGTATTCTAGATGGGGCGTACTAAACAACAAGAAAGAAAGAAAGGAGGGCATTCAGCAGACGCTATGAAGAGGGCTATTGAATTAGTCCAAGGTGGGATGAGCATAAGGAAGGCTAGTAAAGAATGCCAACTTAGTTACCCAACAGTTAGATTATATGTGAAAAGATCCAATGAAAATGCCGGTCAACCAATACGCTTGACACCGCACTACGAAGTCAACAAAATTTTTACATCAGAAGAAGAAAATGACTTAGTAAAATATATTGAACATTGTGCTGAACTATTTTACGGTCTCACTGCTAAAGATTGTCGACGCATCGCATACCAAATGGCTAAAGTAAACAACCACAATATACCGCAATCATGGATAAATTCAGAAATAGCTGGATGTGAATGGCTTCGTGCATTTAGAAAAAGACATCCTGAAATTTCCCTGAGAAAACCAGAGGCTTGTAGCTTGGCCAGGGCCACTGCTTGTAACAAACATAATGTTGACTCCTTTTTCCGCAATTTAAAATATGCCATGGAAAGACACCCCTGCTTTGCAGATGGTACTAGACTCTATAATCTATACGAAACATCTACTACTACTGTTCAGCGACCAGGGATAGTATTAGGACGGAGGGGCACAAACGTAGCAAAAGTTACAAGCAGTGAAAGGGGTACCTTAGTCACAACATGCTGCATTGTTGGCGCGACTGGACAAGCCATACCACCGGCCATGGTATTTCCTAGGAAAAATTTTAAACCGCATATGCTTCATGGGGCGCCACCACGTACGTTGGGTTTGGCTGCAACTACGGAATGGATGAATACCAACATTTTCGTGGATGTCATAAGACATTTCATTAAGCATGTTTCAGCTTCAAAAGATAATCCAGCACTTCTGCTAATGGACAATCACGAAAGTCACCTTTCAATTGAAGCTCTTCATCTTGCAAAATCTTCGGAAGTCACTATTTTGACTCTTCATCCACATACGACGGCCAAGTTGCAACCACTAGACGTAGGACTAAACGGTCCATTTAAAACATATTATAATGCAGCGGTAGATTCATGGCTGTTGAGAAATCCAGGGCAATGTTTAACCATTTATAATATTGCAGAATGCGTCGGATCTGCATATTTAAAAGCCATGAATCCTGTAAACATAGTAAACGCATTCAAAAAATGTGGGATATTTCAATTTGACAATTGCTTTTTTACAGAAGCTGATTTTTTGCCTAGCACAGTTACCGATAGGTCACTTATTACACCTTCACATCAAGCAGAAGAGGTTCCAGATCAAACAGACAATCCTGCACCAACTTCTCATCTACAAGAAAATGGTTCTCTAGATCTTGATTTGCAGTTGAACTCTACCAGACAAAATAATCCTCTCACACCGCCATTGGTACAGGATACTGATCCGTTGCCTAATGCCAGTCAAGATAATATTTATCTTGATTTCAATGAGCAGACCCCGTCAATAATAAAGGATCCTAACATACCGATTTCACCTCTAGGACACGGACAAGCCAGTAATCCTACTGCTTCAACGAATAAAAAGTTTCTTTCTCCAATGGATTTCTTGCCATCGATAAAAGCGAAACCTCGTGTTATGAAAAGACGCAGAGTTCCAGGAAAAAGCATGATTGCGACTGACACTCCTGAAAAAGATGCTACTGCTAACAAGAAAAAAAGAAAGAAAACAAAAAGCACATTGATAAAGCAAAACAAGATCTATTTAAAGGTGCAATGCGAAAAGAGTCAAACAGGAGTAAGAAGAAAGCTCACGTTATAGAAGATAGTGATACAACAGATGAAGAAGAATTTATAGCCAATGGATCATCGTCTGGTGGAGAAGAATTTCTAAGTGGAATTGAAGATGCGGATGAGAAAATAGTGCTCAATGATAACTTTATACCCCTAGCCCGAGATCCAAAAGTAAATGAATTTGTCGTCGTCTTATTTCCACTGAAGAAAACATTTGTCTACTACGTTGCCAAAATATTAGAAAAAATTGATGACAACGAGGAGGATTCGGATTTTTTTGTAAGTTTTTTAAGACTGAAAGACAAGACGCGTCAAACATTTTGCGAGCCTATCGAACCAGATATAGCAGCCATACAAGTACGGGATATTAAATATATATTACCAGATCCAAAAATTATTGGCAGCAACCGAAGGCAAATGTCTTTCTCATTTAATGTTTACTTCGACATGTCGCTGTTGAGTATGCGTTAAATATTTAAATCTCACTATATTAAAAATATGTTTTTGTTGTTTATACTTTAATAACAAATATAAGGTCAATTTAATAACATATGGTGTTACTATTTCAAAATAAATAATTTATCATACTTAGTGATTAATTGTGTACCTCATGGTTAAATGTTGCATACCCCCCGGTTAACAGTGTACTATAGTGTGGACACATTTAACCAATTCTCCTTTCTTAAAAAAACATTTTTTTCTCTAAAATCGTTTGGAAAACGAACAGTCCCTCAATGCCAACATGTAGCTAATGAACCTGCTTTTTGACAAAAATAGAAGAAAACATGTTTTTAACGAACAATTGTGAGATATGGTGGTTTGAATTTTATGTGGCTAACTGTTGAACAGGTCACCCTACATAAATTGTAGTTCCGATTTGAAAATTGATCCGTCAAATGGGAGGAGCCTAAAAACATGGCGCCAATTAGGGAAAATTTATCGTAGTTCCTATAGTGTACCGTGCAATTTCCAAGTTTTTAAATTACTATAAAATGATAAGTATTGACACAATATGTGATTGGGCTGANTAGACCGATTTACATTCATATACCAATAGATGGCGCTGCTAGTATGATATTTTGTTATTACGTTACAATTTATTTATAACACCCTCTCTTAACAAAATATCCCGATAATTGCACAAGTTTTAAATTTCAGTTTATAAATATTTTAACAATAGAAACAATTTTATAAACTACATTCTTATTTCAATTTACTTCCCCTATGCCCATCAGATCTATGAATTTATAATGTTTGTTTGTACAAAGTGCTTTAGTAAATATATCTGCTGGCATAAAAGAGGTTGGTACATAACTAATTTTGATTTTATTATTCACAACACACTCTCTAAAAAAAATGGTGGCGTACATCAATATGCTTAGTACGTTTGTGGAACATCGGATTAGAAGCCAATTTTAAAGAACTTTGACTGTCACTGTACAAGCTTAAAGGTTTATTTTTACCACATACCAAGTTCTGACATTAAATTTTTCAAATAAATTGCTTCTTTACAAACCTCTGCAAGTGCCATATACTCGGCCTCAGTACTAGACATGGCAACTGTTCTTTGCTTTCGAAACTCATAACTTATTACACAACCTGACAATACAAAACACTATCCTGTATAAGACCTTCTGTCAATGTTACAAGATGCCCAGTCGGCATCAACAAAACCATGTAAATCAGTACTATTTTTCTTGAAAATTAAGCCAAAATGTTTAGTTCTTTGCAAATATCTTAACAATCTTTTCAAATGTTTCCAATGTGTTTCGTTATAATATGTGTTATACTGGCTCAGAAAGCTTACGCTATAAGAAATATCTGGCCTTGTGAGAACTGAAAGATACATCAGTGATCCAACCAATTGTTGATAAGGATAAGTCTCACTACAATGGTCATTAACAGCCTTTTCTGATTTTAAATTTATTTCCATTAGAGTATCTGAAGTTTTTGCAATCAATCATATTAAATCTTTTCAAAATATTGTCAATAAACTTTTCTTGGTCCAAAGTTACACAATTCTTTTGAACATTTACATTCATGCCAAGGCAATTTTTTGTTTGACTCGAATCTTTAATTTTGAAATCTCACTCTTATACACTTCTCAACCCTTTGTAAGTATTATCGCAGTTGTAAAAAACAAAAAAAATCATCGACAAATACACCTACATAAACCTTTAAATTATTATGACATTTCATGAATAGACAGGGTTCATGTTTTGATTTCTTGAAACCTAACTTTAACAAACTGGATTCCACTTTTATGTACCTAGCTGTAGCTGACTGTTTTAGCCCATATATGACCTTTTTTAACCTCAAAACTTTATTTTCACAATTTTTGAAATTAGAATTTTCTGGTATTTCCATAAATACACATTCATCAATATTACCATTTAGGAAAGCTGTTGGTACATCTAAATGGTTCAATTTTAAGTCTAGTTGAACAATCAGGGCAAAAAGGAGTCTCAAGGTAGAATAACGCACAACAGGAGAAAATAATTCATTATAGTCCATACCTTTGATTTGAGTGAAGCCCTTAGCCACAAGTCGGGCTCTATAGCGCACATTACCACTACTGTCACTCTTTTCCTTGAACACCCACTTTTTCACCACTGTGCCCTCACTTGGCCTATCCACTAAAACCCACGTGTCATTGTCCCTAAAAGATTTCAGCTCTTCTTGCATAGCACTACACCAAAACTCCCTTTTGGATCCGATGAGAGCGTCCTGTAGAGATATTTGTTCACTAGTAAAGTTTTCAACACACATATTGGAAAAACCGTACCTCTCTGGTACACGACGAACACGCTTCTCTTCTTGAATGACAGCATCACTCTGAGTAGCGACCAAACTGTCATCTGTTATTAAGCTCTCACTATATTCATCCTGATCACTTGCAAGATATGTTGGATCTTCTCTGCCTTATCTCTCATTATCTTTAATGCTTATTGAACTTTCCTCCTCAACACTTGTATTCTTTTCTATATCTTTGTCTTCTCTCTTCAACCACAACTTCTACTGTGTCATTCATATGACTCTCCATGACCACAACATCCCGTGCCACAGTTATTGTATTTGTTTTCTGGTAATATAATCTGTAGCCTTTGGTATTTTCTGAATACCCAACCAAATGTAACATTTTCGATTTTCTGTCCCATTTGTTACGTCTAGCTTTTGGAATATGGACCATAACTGGACTTCCAAACACTCTAATATGTTGTAGATCGAGTTTTCTGCCAGTTTCACATCTCATATGGGGTAGTATTATTGTCCAAAACTACTGCTGGTGACCGATTCTTCAAATATACTGCCGTATTCACAGCCTCCGTCCATAGGTGTTTGTCGAATGAAGCGTCATACAGAAGACAGCGCGCTTTTTCTACAATTGACCTATTGTATATTTCACTTAAGCCATTCTGTTCCGGCGTATAGGCAACTGTCTTTTGATGAATTATTCCATGTCGCTTTAAGTAATTTTCCATCTCCACTGAGCAGAATTCCCCACCATTATCGGACCGCAATATCTTAATATTTTGTGACTGCTGATTCTCAACCTGCTCTTTGAAATCACGAAAATACTTAAAAGTTTCACTCTTTTCCTTTAGAAAGTAAACAAAACACACCCGGCTGTATCGTCAACAAATAACAGATAGTATCTAGCCAAACCAAGTGATTTCTTATCCATGAGGCCACACAGGTCTGTATGAACCACTTCTAGGACCCTGCTGCTCGCGCTAGTACTAGCAGAGAAAGGCAGCCTACTTTGTTTGCCTTCGTAGCAAATTACACAACTTGATTTGCTTATATTCTGTTTTTTCTGGTAAGTTACACCTTTAACTGCTCCTTTCTACATTTTCTCAAGGTCATTCACATTAATATGACCCAATCGTCTGTGCCAAGTGTTGCATGAGGTCTGTGCAACTGCCGCTAAAAGCTGCTTCGACTTTTCAATGTTTAATCTGTAGACTTCATTTTCCAAGCTCGCTTCATCAATAAAAACATTCTGAGTATTGTAAATGTAACATCCATCTTTATTGAAGGATAATCTGTTACCATTTGCAATCATTCTTCTGACTGAAAGCAAATTCGTGGTGAGTGTTGGTACGCACAAAGCATTCTTTATTTCTACTTCATGTGTGATTGTTTTCACTCGCGTAGTAAGCCGAAGATCTTCAGAGAACAACACTGAAACTTTCGTGCGATTACCGACCATTATTTCTTTAACTTTCGGTTCGTAAGATATGTTTGTCAACATGTTCTTGTTTGATACCATGTGAGCACTTGCGTCAGAGTCGACGTACCAGTCGTCTTGATTAAAATCTCGCGCAAGAAAACTGAACTCAACACGTTCGAAGTTGATTTCTGTTTGTCTTTATTTAATAGGCCGCACTGGCTCTTGAAATGTCCGATCTTTTTGCAATGGTAGCAACGAATTTGCTTTTTCTGGGTTGTACTGACATTGACATTACCACTGACAGGTGACGGGTTCATTTCATTTTTGCTACTGCCACTATGCGCCTGTAGGTGGCGTCTCTGTACCTGTGCAATTAGCGCGCCTTCTGACGTAACCTCAAATTCCGAACTCATGTCTAACAATTTCGTTTTTATAGCATCAGCACATTATCATTGGGCTAAATCTTTCTGTCCTGCCGGCAACAGAGAGCCGATCCACTCGTCGTTTATTTCGAATCCGGTGCCCTTCAATCATTGAGCCGTTTTCACAATCTGATTAACATAGCTGGCCATACTATCACAACTCCCCAAACGTATTGATATTAGGCTACTTAGGAGAGTAATCTTGGGCGTAAAACCAGAATCATCAAACAATGATTTCAGTTTGGTCCACAAATCTTGTACCGTGGCTTCGGTTTTTATATGGACAACGACAGATCAATTGTCATAATGACTTTTGCCCTCGCCTTCTTATTTTCAGCTTCCGTTAGCCCCGTGGTGCTGGTTATATCTACGCCTTCCAGGATCATTGAGTTTTTGGCGGCAAATGCCCAGTCGTCGTAATTCTCGCGCCCTTTTAGTTTAGGAACGTTCACTGAGTAATTACCTGACGACATTTTAGCACTGATAGTTTATAAAAAAGAACTCCGAAAGTCTACAAACGCTGATCACCTTTGTACTTCTCAAATGAGACTGGGCCCATAACCTAATAAGGCAATAAAACTCGCTTAGTGGTTTGCAACAGATTCATTTTTATTTATAGACAATAAAGCGAGTAGACAGATTTACACTCATATACCAATAGATGGCGTTGGTATTTTGATATTAAGTTACAATTTATTTATAACAATACTTGTTATAGAATTTCCTTGAAGCAATCTATATCTACACGTTATTTGGTTGCGTAAGATTCTAAGAAAGAGTATTGTTATACTACCTTTGTTGTACTTATTTTGTTTTTTTTATTGTACTTGATTTTCTTTTAATTAGTACTTAAGTATTATTTATTAACCAGCGGAGCGCTCAGGTGACTAGTTCACCTATGCTCATATACAAGTGTATATAACAGGTCAATTGAAAAGTCCCCGGCCTAAAATAGTAAAACACATTTTTTTTGCAAAATTCGTTTTTTTTATTCAACATAATTTCCTTCAAGGGTGATACACTGATTATAGCGATCCTCCAACTTTTCGATACCATTTTTGTAGTACGATTTGTCCTTTGCTTCAAAATAGGCCTCAGTTTCGGCGATCACCTCTTCATTCGACGAAAATTTTTTCCCAACGA
>NW_020438933.1:1453053-1464539 GCF_000699045.2 Agrilus planipennis
CCAAAATACGAGACGATCTTACAGCATCCGCTACCGAAAACATTTCTGATGATTCAGATCCTATTACAGTTCTTTCCGATTTTATTGATAAAATCGCTACTACCACTTTCTTAAACAATATCCCTAAAGATGTCGAAATTTCAA
The DNA here is from genome assembly GCF_000699045.2 of Agrilus planipennis. Taxonomy (NCBI): domain Eukaryota; kingdom Metazoa; phylum Arthropoda; class Insecta; order Coleoptera; family Buprestidae; genus Agrilus; species Agrilus planipennis. Next base: position 1,453,198 of record NW_020438933.1, read on the forward strand.
TAGCTCATACTAAAGCTGAAACACTCGAAGTAGCTTTTTCTCATGCACTCGTAGCCTACAAAAGACTAAAAGAAAGAGATGACCAAGAAAAATATACTCAATTTAAAACCCAAAAAAGCATTAACACAGCTAATAAAATTGCTATTAAAAAACCTTTTATAAAAAGAGAACCAACTAATGATTCTCGAATAAATCCTAATTTTGATTCTCAGCAACCCAGTACCTCGAAATTTTCACGTTATAGTGATAAGCATTCTAGGCCCAGTTTTTCGGGCTCACCCTTTAAAGGTTTCCCTTCAGAATCATCCAAGATCAAAACATGCGAAATTGCAAACGATCAAAGTGAAATTGATGATTCCGACAATGAGGAAATTGAAGAAAATCATTTAAACGCGAAAACGAACGAAACAGAAGAGGGTTGTTCGTTCAATTAAATCAAAATCCCTCAAATTTTGAAAACCTTTGTACCTTTAAAATCAATACCACTAAAATTATTACCGAAATATTACCATACATTTCATCAAAAGTAAAAAATATTCCAGTTACGCTGTTAATTGACACCGGCGCCTCCGTTAACCTTATAAAGTACAAATCTGAGTTCAAGAAGTTCATAAACACAAACGATAGAATAACAATCTCAGGACTTAACGCTGACTCATTTAAAACAGTAGGTTCAATCACCACAACATTCAAAGGAAAAGATATAAAATTTCATGTTTCACCATTAGATATATCTCTGGATGGCATCCTAGGCATTGAATTTCTGAAATCACTAAATTGCAACTTAGATTTACAAAGTAACTACATTAGATTTGCAGACAACAGTAAGATACCGATTTTGCTGAAACAGGAACAAAAGATCGTTAACCGTGTGAACTTGCAACCTCGATCAGAACAAGTAATAAGAATAAAAACTAATTTAACACCGGGCACCGAAGGAATTTTACCTAAATTAAATACAGAAAATAAATTATTAATTCCAGAATGTTTAGTAAAGGTAGATGAAAACAGTAATATTTTTACAACCGCCGTTAATTTAACCGATAAAGAATTAAATTTTTCAATTAATAAAGTTTGTTTAGAAAAAATACCAAAACACACATTTCAGGCACACAATTATAAAACTAACGATAGATTCAAATTACTTAAACAAAATCTTCGTTTTGAACACCTAAATAATGAAGAACGGAATGAAGTCCTCAAACTTTGTTACGATTTCTCAGACATATTTTATCTAGTTAAACACGAAATTAAAACCACACATGAAAACCCCATTAATACAAAAACATATCACTTTCCAAACTGTCACAAGGAAGAAGTAGACAAACAAATTTCAAAATTACTAGAACAAAAGATAATAAGACCTAGTCACTCTCCATATTCTTCCCCTATTTGGATCGTTCCCAAAAAGATTGATAGTTCAGGTAAAAGAAAATGGAGAATGGTTATAGATTACAGAAACTTAAACAAAATTACAGTTCCGGACAAATACCCTTTACCCAATATCGAAGAAATTTTAGACAATCTCGGACATGCTAAATATTTCACCACCCTGGATCTAACCAGTGGATTTCATCAACTAGAGGTTCATCAAAACTCCATTGCAAAAACTGCCTTTTCTACACCGAACGGTCATTATGAATGGCTTCGGGTTCCATTTGGTCTAATTAACGCACCGGCAACTTTTCAAAGAGCAATGAACACGATTTTGACTGGTTTAACCCCTACACAATGCCTTGTTTATCTTGACGATATTGTAGTATTTGGAAACTCGCTTGAGGATCATTGTAATAAATTAAGAAACGTTTTTAAAAGGATTCGGAAACATAATCTCAAAATTCAACCAGAAAAATCTGAATTTCTTCGGAAAGAGACAGAATTTTTAGGCCATATTATCACTACAGAAGGTATAAAACCAAACCCAAACAAAATTAATGCTGTCAAAGATTTCCCTGTTCCAAGAAATCCCAAAGAAATCAAATCCTTTTTAGGTTTAACTGGCTATTATCGCAAGTTCATTCCAAATTACGCAAAATTAGCTAAACCCTTAACTGCATTATTGAAAAAAGATATCCCATTCGAATTCAAAAATGAACAATTGGTGTCTTTCAAGACATTGAAAGAAAAGTTAATTTCGGCACCAATACTACAATATCCCAATTTTAATGAAAATTTTATTCTAACAACCGATGCTAGCGCCTATGCAATTGGTGCTGTACTCAGTCAAGGTCCTGTTAACAATAGTTTACCGATAGCATACGCAAGTCGAACCCTAAACCCCGCGGAAACCCGCTATTCCACGATAGAACGAGAACTATTGGCCATCGTTTGGGCTGTTAAACACTTCAGGCCTTACCTATACGGAAAAAAATTCACGATCATCTGTGACCATCGCCCCTTAACTTGGCTATTTTCAGTGAAAGACCCAGGCTCGCGATTAGTACGCTGGAGGTTGAAACTTGAAGAGTACGACTACGAAATTGTTTATAAACCGGGAAAATGTAATTCGAACGCTGACGCCTTATCACGAATTAAAATTAATATGGCCCGTCATTCAATTCAAAATTTACCAGAAGGTATAGATTTCGACTCGTACGTTAGTGATGAGAGAGACTATCCAACCGAGAAAACGATATTAGGACAATTCCAAGACAGAAATCATAATTACGAAGCCTTGATCATGATGGATAATTTAAAATATTGCCATTACATTTTACGCGACACAGAAAATTCAATAGTATCAGACAAACTAGAGTTAAAACCCTCCATATCTAATTCAAATCTAACTTATATAGTCGACAACTCCACTAATCAAAGAGATTTATTTGAAAGTTTATTTGTAATCCTTACATTAATACAGAAAGAAGATTTGATCAGATTCATTGTTGAAAAGGATTCAAGTAAAGAATTAGAACGCATGATAAATTATTTGCGCGACAAATTAAATACTGACCCTAATTTAGAAATTCAAATCTCTACAACATACAAATATTCCGGTGATCCTTCAAAAAAACGAGATATTATCAAAATGCATCACGATCCACCTGCTTTTGGACACAAGGGAATAACTGAAACTCTAAACAAAATACAAGAATACTTTACCTGGCACAAAATTAAAGATGATGTAACTAATTATATAAACTCTTGTTTGGAATGTCAAAGTAATAAAACAATTAGACGTAGTTTCGAAGCCCCTTTAACAATTACCGAAACCCCGATATATCCTTTTGAAAGAATCGATTTAGATACTGCCGAAATTTATTTCTCACCTTCAAAAAAAGAATATGTTTTAGTAATACAAGATCGATTAACTAAATTCCTCAAAACTTATATAATCAAAGACAAAACTGCAGAAACGATTAAAAGTAAATTATTAAATTTCATCGCAACTTTTGGCCTACCTAAACGAGTACATACTGATCATGGCGGAGAATTTGTTAATAAATTATTAGAAAAATTAACATTTGAGTTAGGAATTCAACATACAAAATCGATAGGTTACCATCCCAAAACTAACGGTATGGTAGAGAGAGTAATCAGTACACTTAAAGATACAATTTCGACTTATTCGACAAAAGAAAAAAATAAATTAGGCCCTAAAGCATTATTAGATTCAGCAACATTTGCGTATAATACGTCAACCCATTATGCGACGAAATTGACCCCTTTTGAAATATTGTACGGATTTAAACATAGAAACCTCAATAGTCCCAAAGACGATATGGTTAACGAAACGACAATTGAACAATATGTTACAGAAACTCAGTCAAAACAAAAAGAGCTTAGGAAATTGGCATCTAATAACCAAATTGAAACTAAAATTAAAGTCAAACAAAAATATGACAACAAAATAAAAAAGCCACTACCAGATTACCATGTAAACGATAAAGTCTTTTTGAAAAACCAACTGATTAACAAACAAGGTCAATCTAAATGGTTAGGTCCATTTATAATAACGGAAATCATTTCACAAAATGTAGTAAAAATTAATAAGAAAAATAATAAGGACAATTTCACATTAGTCAGCGTAGAACAAATTAAACCATACAAATCTGTATCTTTTACAGATGCTGCTGCGAGCTCTTCACAGTAAAACTACCAAACACCGGTATTTATTTCGAAGACAAAGGGTCCCTCCTTCTCTCAGATTCTTCATATGATATATTAATTTACAAAAATTTGACACCTTTATTTCAAAACTTTGAAATACTTAAATCTTATCGAAAAGAATTAGACGAAATAGGCAACAAAATTAATAATGTTAACCTAAAAATACACGCTACAGTTTTAAAAAATACCCTTAATAATTTAGAAACCAATTTAAATGAAATAAAATTTATTGTACCAAATCCAAAAAGAAAACGTAGAGGCTGGTTTAATATAATCGGAACGGGCTTACACACTTTGTTTGGAACGCTAGATGCTGATAATGAAGCTAAATATGATAAATTAATAAACGAATTGCAAACATCAAATAAAAGGATATTAAAACTTCAGGATGAACAAGTTCATCTAACTCAGATGGTAATAGCAGATTTTAATGCCACTTTATTTAAAGTTAATTCAAATGAAAAAATTATCCAGAAAACTATATTCAAAATTAAAGAAACGTTAAATGGAAATGCAATTAGAATAAATGAAAACCAAATTACTTTACAATTTTTAAATACATTAACACTTATTAATGACGTAGCATCTGTAATCAACAAAGACGTAAGTAATATTATAGAAACACTTACTTTTGCTAGAATTAACATTTTGCATCCTAGTGTCCTAAACCACGAACAATTAAAAGAACAATTGCATCAAATTCGTCCAAATGAAGGTGCTGCACTACCGTTTCCTTTTGACAATACAAATATTTACAAATATTATCAAATTATAAATCCAAATATTTACCTTTATAGAAATGGAATTTTAATCAAATTAATTATACCACTTGTAAAGAACATTAAAATTAAACTATTCGAAGCATATTCCTACCCCGTAAAATCAAACGATACATTTTATCACACCCTTATACCCGACAATCCTTACGTGGCAATTTCTGACGGCCATGAATGGTACCTAGAAATCTCAAGTTTGGGAAAAAGTCTTCGTCAAGAAAACCTCACGTTACTTCAAAACGTGGAACCTCAAGATGCGAGAAACTCTGTGCGTTGTCTACCTAATCTACTTCTGAAGAAATCATTTCCACCAGAATGTAAAATTTATACTTTTAAAGCTACAGAAGAATCCATTCAACAAGTCAATCCTTTCACATGGCTGGTAGCATCTAAACACCCATTAAAAATAACTTACAAATGTAAAGGGCAACCAATCAAGAGATCGACCATTCAACAGACGTCCTTGCTTAAAATTAGCGAAGAATGTATGTGTTATTTCGATAACGGACTCAGAATAACGACGAACAACAAGCAAAATAAAATTGTTAATGTTCCGGTAGTTACTCCGGAAATACCTCAAAATTGCTGTAAACAAGTAATGCGAACTCTAAACCAGCTTGAAGATGATCCCATCGATCTCAACTATCTGAAAAGAGAGAACCTTCCGCTTCTACAAACAAAACTATCTAATCTCCAACAAAAAATTAAGGATGAATCAGCTAGAGTCTTCACCAATATCCATTCCCAATGGTATTTCTTACTGCCAACAACTTTACTTGGGATTNTTTGGACACAAGGGAATAACTGAAACTCTAAACAAAATACAAGAATACTTTACCTGGCACAAAATTAAAGATGACGTAACTAATTATATAAACTCTTGTTTGGAATGTCAAAGTAATAAAACAATTAGACGTAGTTTCGAAGCTCCTTTAACAATTACTGAAACCCCGATATATCCTTTTGAAAGAATCGATTTAGATACTGCTGAAATTTATTTCTCACCTTCAAAAAAAGAATATGTTTTAGTAATACAAGATCGATTAACTAAATTCCTCAAAACTTATATAATCAAAGACAAAACTGCAGAAACGATTAAAAGTAAATTATTAAATTTCATCGCAACTTTTGGCCTACCTAAACGAGTACATACTGATCATGGCGGAGAATTTGTTAATAAATTATTAGAAAAATTAACATTTGAGTTAGGAATTCAACATACAAAATCGATAGGTTACCATCCCAAAACTAACGGTATGGTAGAGAGAGTAATCAGTACACTTAAAGATACAATTTCGACTTATTCGACAAAAGAAAAAAATAAATTAGGCCCTAAAGCATTATTAGATTCAGCAACATTTGCGTATAATACGTCAACCCATTATGCGACGAAATTGACCCCTTTTGAAATATTGTACGGATTTAAACATAGAAACCTCAATAGTCCCAAAGACGACATGGTTAACGAAACGACAATTGAACAGTATGTCACAGAAACTCAGTCAAAACAAAAAGAGCTTAGGAAATTGGCATCTAATAACCAAATTGAAACTAAAATTAAAGTCAAACAAAAATATGACAGCAAAATAAAAAAGCCACTACCGGATTACCATGTAAACGATAAAGTCTTTTTGAAAAACCAACTGATTAACAAACAAGGTCAATCTAAATGGTTAGGTCCATTTATAATAACGGAAATCATTTCACAAAATGTAGTAAAAATTAATAAGAAAAATAATAAGGACAATTTCACATTAGTCAGCGTAGAACAAATTAAACCATACAAATCTGTATCTTTTACAGATGCTGCTGCGAGCTCTTCACAGTAAAACTACCAAACACCGGTATTTATTTCGAAGACAAAGGGTCCCTCCTTCTCTCAGATTCTTCATATGATATATTAATTTACAAAAATTTGACACCTTTATTTCAAAACTTTGAAATACTTAAATCTTATCGAAAAGAATTAGACGAAATAGGCAACAAAATTAATAATGTTAACCTAAAAATACACGCTACAGTTTTAAAAAATACCCTTAATAATTTAGAAACCAATTTAAATGAAATAAAATTTATTGTACCAAATCCAAAAAGAAAACGTAGAGGCTGGTTTAATATAATCGGAACGGGCTTACACACTTTGTTTGGAACGCTAGATGCTGATAATGAAGCTAAATATGATAAATTAATAAACGAATTGCAAACATCAAATAAAAGGATATTAAAACTTCAGGATGAACAAGTTCATCTAACTCAGATGGTAATAGCAGATTTTAATGCCACTTTATTTAAAGTTAATTCAAATGAAAAAATTATCCAGAAAACTATATTCAAAATTAAAGAAACGTTAAATGGAAATGCAATTAGAATAAATGAAAACCAAATTACTTTACAATTTTTAAATACATTAACACTTATTAATGACGTAGCATCTGTAATCAACAAAGACGTAAGTAATATTATAGAAACACTTACTTTTGCTAGAATTAACATTTTGCATCCTAGTGTCCTAAACCACGAACAATTAAAAGAACAATTGCATCAAATTCGTCCAAATGAAGGTGCTGCACTACCGTTTCCTTTTGACAATACAAATATTTACAAATATTATCAAATTATAAATCCAAATATTTACCCTTATAGAAATGGAATTTTAATCAAATTAATTATACCACTTGTAAAGAACATTAAAATGAAACTATTCGAAGCATATTCCTACCCCGTAAAATCAAACGATACATTTTATCACACCCTTATACCCGACAATCCTTACGTGGCAATTTCTGACGACCATCAATGGTACCTAGAAATCCCAAGTTTGGAAAAAAGTCTTCGTCAAGAAAACCTCACGTTACTTCAAAACGTGGAACCTCAAGATGCGAGAAACTCTGTGCGTTGTCTACCTAATCTACTTCTGAAGAAATCATTTCCACAAGAATGTAAAATTTATACTTTTAAAGCTACAGAAGAATCCATTCAACAAGTCAATCCTTTCACATGGCTGGTAGCATCTAAACACCCATTAAAAATAACTTACAAATGTAAAGGGCAACCAATCAAGAGATCGACCATTCAACAGACGTCCTTGCTTAAAATTAGCGAAGAATGTATGTGTTATTTCGATAACGGACTCAGAATAACGACGAACAACAAGCAAAATAAAATTGTTAATGTTCCGGTAGTTACTCCGGAAATACCTCAAAATTGCTGTAAACAAGTAATGCGAACTCTAAACCAGCTTGAAGATGATCCCATCGATCTCAACTATCTGAAAAGAGAGAACCTTCCGCTTCTACAAACAAAACTATCTAATCTCCAACAAAAAATTAAGGATGAATCAGCTAGAGTCTTCACCAATATCCATTCCCAATGGTATTNAATTGGTGTTTAATTTTAATTCTGGAATTTCGTTGTTTAATATTTTGGTGATTTTCCAATACTGTTCATGTTTTGAAAGCCAAATAGGTCCATTAACCCACAATTTATTTTTTATAAAGTCTGAGGGAAACTGTCCTCGCGATATATAATCAGCGGTGTTATCAGTGGTTGATACGTGGTACCAATTGTTTTTGTTGGTTAATTCTTGTATCTCAGAAACCCTGTTTGCAACAAAAGTTTTGAGTAAATGAGGAGGAGTTCTTATCCAACTTAATGCAATCGTGGAATCAGAATAAAAATTTGTTTTTATGAATTTCAAGTTACATAATGATTGCAACACGTTGGTATATAAATTTGCTAGTAATTTAGCCGCGCAAAGCTCTAGCCTGGGCAACGAAACTGATTTTATTGGTGCAACTCGCGACTTAGCACATATTAATTGAACTTTGTGGTTATTAAAATTGTCAGTCGATCTGACATAAAAACACGCGCCATACCCCTTTTCACTGGCATCGCAAAACCCGTGCAATTGTAAATCAACTGAGTTTTTAAGGATTATCTGACGATTAACATAAAAATTATTTAATAAAGGTAACTGCTTTTTAATGTTTGACCATTCTGTATAAATGTATTGCGGGATGGATTCGTCCCAGGTTAATTTTGCCTTCCATAGTTCTTGCATCACAAGTTTTGCTTTGATTATAACTGGGCCTAATATACCCATGGGATCAAAAAGTTGAGATATCTCAGATAAAATTGTTCGTTTGGATACCATTTTGTTTTCACTTAAAGAATTAACCTTATAATTTATTGTGTCTAGATAAGGATCCCAATGTACCCCGAGAACCTTTTTAGTATCATCGGTATCTAAACAAACACGTTGTGGTGTTGATGATTGTTTTAAATCCTTTAAAAGAGAAGGCTCATTAGATATCCACTGTCGTAAATTAAAACCACCTAATTTTAATAATTCGATTAATTGATATACTAATATTTGGGCTTCTTTAATATCATTAGCACCGGTAATTACGTCATCTACATAAAAGTCGCGATCAAGTATTTTTGATGCTAACGGAAATTTATGTCCATGATCTGTTATCAATTGTTTGAGTGAACGAATGGCGAGAAATGGTGCTGATTTTGTTCCGTACGTGACTGTATTTAACATAAAAACTTTGATTGATTTTGTGTGTTTGTCCATAACTAGGATTTTTTGGTAAACCGCATCATTTAAATCTACTAAAACCTGGCGAAACATTTTTTCTACGTCCGCTATTGCCACAATGTTATGTGTTCGAAAACGAGTTAATATGGAAAATAAATCGTCCTGTATTGTAGGGCCCTGCATTAATACTTCGTTGAGAGAAACACCAGTGTCTGTTTTGGCAGATCCATCAAAAACTACACGTATTTTGGTCGTTGCGCTAGATTCCTTAAATACGGCGTGATATGGCAAATAAAAACCTGTATTTTTATCGTCGGTATCTGTTATATCTGTCATGTGTTTTAATTGTAAATATTCATCTAAAAATGCATTGTATTGTTTTCGTAAATCTGGATTTGATTCTAATTTTTTATCCAAAGTATATAATCGTTTTAATGCTGTCTGATATGAATTTCCAAGTTCTACTTTTCTTTCGTTAAATGGTAACCTAACTATGTATCTACCTTCAGGACTTTTATTTAGATTTAGAATATAATGTTTTTCGCATGCTTCTTCTTCCTTTGAAAAATGTTTCTTATGTGGTAATTCCTCTAACTCCCAAAATTTAGTTAACTGATTATCTAAAAACGAGGTTGTTAAAAAACACGAATTTGTTTTAACTAATTGATTATTTTGAATATTTAATTGTCCTGTTACAATCCAACCAAGTAATGTTTTTTGTAATGTAATTGAATTATTGCATAATTTAATTTGGCCTATACTTAATAATTGATAAAATAATGTATTTCCTATGAGGGCATCTATTTCTGACGACTTATGAAATTCAGAGTCAGCTAGAATGATATTTTTTGGAATAGATAAGTTGTTTTTGTTAATTGTTTTGGCTGGTAGGAGACCGGTTATAGTAGGTAAAGCTACAAGTTGAACTTCAGAAGAATAGGAAGTTGTGCGTGATTTTAAAATAGTCTTAACATAATATTTCGACTTAGTTAAAGACTGACCTAAACCTAAAAATGGTAATTCAATTTTAGTTTTTGTTAATTGTAATCGTTCAGCAAATTTCTCTGTTATAAAATGATTTTGAGAACCACTATCAAGCAGTATTCTACATGGAACTTCATTTCTTTCCTTGTCAAGCATTAATACAGAAGCAGTACCTAACAATATTTCTGAACTTGACACAACTGTTAAATTTATATTGTTACCACTAATTTGATCAGATAATGTTTGGTCTTGATTCTCCTCATGATTATTTTTAATGTTTGTTTTACGTGTATTAATTGTATTATTAAAGTGTAACAGGGTGTTATGTTTACGATTGCATTTTTTGCAACCACCTTGTAGGCATTTTATTGTTTGATGATTTGATTTTAAGCAGTTTAAGCAAAGGTTTGCATTACGAGCTGCTTCAGCACGTTTATGTTCATTTAAACTTAAAAACCTTTCACATGAATATATTGCGTGATCTTTAGAACAAATGACACATTGACGACTTAATTGAGTCCCTAAGTATGATTGATTATTTTTTATGTGTTTTTTATAGTGACCCTTTGAATTATTAAATTGTGTATTACTAAATTTATTAACTGATTCATATGAATTGGAATCGATTTCATCGCCTCTTGCTTGTTTACTTAGAAATGTTAAAAGTTGTTTGAAAGTAGGCATTTCTTCATTCTCTAATGTTCTTTCCCAGGCCCTACGTGTCCCCTTATCTAATTTTGAAATAATTATATAAGCCAACAAGGTATCCCAATGTTCGATAGGCTGTTTAAGTGCCTTTAGTGCATTTATGTGAACTTGGGCCTTTTCTACTAAGGAGCGTAGACTAGCGGGAGTTTCGCGATATATTTCCGGTAATTCTAATAATAATTTCAAATGAGTTTGAATGATCTGTCGCGGTTTATTACACC
>NW_020438933.1:1465277-1470757 GCF_000699045.2 Agrilus planipennis
GGTAGAATATCATCACGCTACACGCTCCATGCACTGGTATGGTTGGCAACACATTTAAAATAAATCTGCTGAGGAATAATACCAGCTATAAAAATATATCAGAACACCTTATTGATGTCCCTTGTTGTGGATTGTACCTACTAGCTACGAAATTTATTCTTGGAACACTATAACTACAGGTTTTCCCGTGACGTAGTTACGTTCATTACCTTGCCGGCTACCTGAACTACCCCGTGCTACAACCAAACATACCTACAATAACAACTTTTATCTTCTATTTTTAATTCACTAATGTATTTATATTCTACTTTACTCTTGTTTTTTATTCCCGCTGTTTGGTTATAGTTTCCCACTTAATCCCTTTCTTTTTCTCTATTTTCTTTTTTTTTTGGCTTCATCTTATTACTTTCTTCGTGCAATCATCTTTTTTTTTATTTTTATTAATTTTTATCGTAGAACCACCGCTCTTCTTTCTAGCGCTATATTTTCATGCATGTCCTGTTCTTTCCTATAGTTAGTTTTTTTATTTTCCTTCGCGAAGTTAACGATAAAAGCGAATTCGTTTTTAGGTCAACCCAAGGCTACTTATTGCTGTTCGTAAGTGGCACTAAATCTCATTTGTTCGCAAATGATACGTTCGCAAATAGCACTAACTCAGAGTATTTATTTTGTATATATGTATTCAATTCCTGTCTTTATTTGATTTAAATACTTTTGTATACTTAGGGCGATACTTCGGCGCTAAAACGAAAGCAGTAGTACAGTATATGAAATACCTTTGTTAATTTTATTTTAATTTTATTGAATTAACGAAATATTGCTGTGATACATAATTCTCATTGTAGGTACATTTTCTTTTTCTTCTATACACTTTTATATTCGATATTTTAGTTTCATCTGGTGCTCCGATACGAATCTGCAAGACATTCGTAATATAAATTTATTTGCATTGTATTTTTCAATAAATTAGTTCCAATCACTTAAAAATATCGTTTTGCGTATTCTAACCGGAGCATCTTAACTCAGTGTAAGTATAATTTATGCAGGCTCTCCTCTCTCTCTCTGCTCGCCAATAAATTCTTATGTAACATAAACAATAAAGTTACTTTTGAAGGTTCAGGTGTCCTTCTTCTGCGAAAGAGCAGACATAGGGGAAAAAGTATGGATTGTAGTTGTATCGAGTTAATTAGTTTATTTTTTAATTTTATTCTTATAATTAAAATAGCGCATATATTTATTTTTGTACATAAATTATTTCGAAAGACCGCCGTTGTAGTACCGAAAGGTGGAGCAGCGGCAGTATGTAAATATTTCAATTAATAAATTGTATTGTCTCAGTTCCCATCGCATCGAGTAGTCGAACCGATCGGTTATGCGATGTCCGAGAGCCAGAGTAGTTCCACGCCTATAGAGTCGAGTGAATGCTAACGCGAGCGAGTACGCACGAATTCGGTCAGTAGTGTTGATTACGCGAGCGAGCGCGGTACCGCTATGGAAGTGACTAGTTGCACCGCAAAACGTATATTTTTTCATTTAATATTTTCATTGTATATATTTCTTCGCTCAATTAATTTTATTTATTTGGTTAGTTAAGTAGTTCCACGATAGTTTTACTTTTCACTTAGTTTGTAAATATTCCGTTTTTGTGCTAANCTTCGTTGAGAGAAACACCAGTGTCTGTTTTGGCAGACCCATCAAAAACTACACGTATTTTTGTCGTTGCGCTAGATTCCTTAAATACGGCGTGACATGGCAAATAAAAACCTGTATTTTTATCGTCCGTATCTGTTATATCTGTCATGTGTTTTAATTGTAAATATTCATCTAAAAATGCATTGTATTGTTTTCGTAAATCTGGATTTGATTCTAATTTCTTATCCAAAGTATATAATCGTTTTAATGCTGTCTGATATGAATTTCCAAGTTCTACTTTTCTTTCGTTAAATGGTAACTTAACTATGTATCTACCTTCAGGACTTTTATTTAGATTTAGAATATAATGTTTTTCGCATGCTTCTTCTTCCTTTGAAAAATGTTTCTTATGTGGTAATTCCTCTAACTCCCAAAATTTAGTTAACTGATTATCTAAAAACGAGGTTGTTAAAAAACACGAATTTGTTTTAACTAATTGATTATTTTGAATATTTAATTGTCCTGTTACAATCCAACCAAGTAATGTTTTTTGTAATGTAATTGAATTATTGCATAATTTAATTTGGCCTATACTTAATAATTGATAAAATAATGTATTTCCTATGAGGGCATCTATTTCTGACGACTTATGAAATTCAGAGTCAGCTAGAATGATATTTTTTGGAATAGATAAGTTGTTTTTGTTAATTGTTTTGGCTGGTAGGAGACCGGTTATAGTAGGTAAAGCTACAAGTTGAACTTCAGAAGAATAGGAAGTTGTGCGTGATTTTAAAGTAGTCTTAACATAATATTTTGACTTAGTTAAAGACTGACCTAAACCTAAAAATGGTAATTCAATTTTAGTTTTTGTTAATTGTAATCGTTCAGCAACTTTCTCTGTTATAAAATGATTTTGAGAACCACTGTCAAGCAGTATTCTACATGGAATTTCATTTCTATCCTTGTCAAGCATTAATACAGAAGCAGTACCTAACAATATTTCTGAACTTGACACAACTGTTAAATTTATATTGTTACCACTAATTTGCTCGGATAATGTTTGGTCTTGATTCTCCTCATGATTATTTTTAATGTTTGTTTTACGTGTATTAATTGTATTATTAAAGTGTAACAGGGTGTTATGTTTACGATTGCATTTTTTGCAACCACCTTGTAGGCATTTTATTGTTTGATGATTTGACTTTAAGCAGTTTAAGCAAAGGTTTGCATTACGAGCTGCTTCAGCACGTTTATGTTCATTTAAACTTAAAAACCTTTCACATGAATATATTGCGTGATCTTTAGAACAAATGACACATTGACGACTTAATTGAGTCCCTAAGTATGATTGATTATTTTTTATGTGTTTTTTATAGTGACCCTTTGAATTATTAAATTGTGTATTACTAAATTTATTAACTGATTCATATGAATTGGAATCGATTTCATCGCCTCTTGCTTGTTTACTTAGAAATGTTAAAAGTTGTTTGAAAGTAGGCATTTCTTCATTCTCTAATGTTCTTTCCCAGGCCCTACGTGTCCCCTTATCTAATTTTGAAATAATTATATAAGCCAACAAGGTATCCCAATGTTCGATAGGCTGTTTAAGTGCCTTTAGTGCATTTATGTGAACTTGGGCCTTTTCTACTAAGGAGCGTAGACTAGCGGGAGTTTTGCGATATATTTCTGGTAATTCTAATAATAATTTCAAATGAGTTTGAATGATCTGTCGCGGTTTATTACACCTTTGTTTTAACAGATCCCAAGCAACCGTATAGTTCTCCTTTGATGCATCTAAATTTTCAATAACTGAGGCTACAGACCCCTGAAGTGCATTTTTTAATATATAAAACTTATGAACTGGTAATAGTTCATCATTTTCGTGTACCAAATTTAGAAAAGAGTCATGAAAACTATGCCAATCAATTGGATTTTTCTCCTTTAATGCATCTAAATTTTCAAAAACTGAGGCTACAGATCCCTGAAGAGCATTTTTTAATATATAAAACTTGTGAACTGGTAATAACTCATCATTTTCGTGTACTAAATTTAGAAAAGAGTCATGAAAACTATGCCAATGAATTGGATTTCCATCGAAAGGTTTTATCTCAATTTTTGGTAATAAGCTACTGTTTTGTTTTGATACTACTGTAGGAGTACTGTGATATCTATTTTTAATAGGCGATGCTTGATTTATTTCACGAAGGCGTTTGTTTATTAATTCTGCACAACTAAAATACTGTTCATCAAACTGATCTCTTTCTATTTCGTCACTTGCTTCAAAATTATCTGCATCTGATGCTATTTCAATTTTAACCTGAACTTCTAAAAAATTGTTATAACATTCTTCTAATTTGATTTTTCTGGTTTGAATTTCATCTACTGTAGCATCAGGATGCGACGATAAGAATGTGATAATACGAGTAACATTACCCTTGATTATTGCTCTATTTCTCACTAAAATTTTTAAACTTTCTGAGTTTTCTGACTGCATGTTTACTTATCCTTTAATACCTTAATAAAGTATCGAAACAATATTGAAAAGGAAAGATAGGATAATTAGAGATTCACCAACCTTATGAGTTCGACAAGCCTATGTTGATTGGTCTTGGTGATGATGAACGTTGTTGGAACGAAGTGTTGTCCTTTTACGGAATGCTTCCAGAATATTCTAAATGGGAACTCCTGGGATGAATGATTTTGTAGTTTCGGCGAATCCTGCGGCTGCTTTTCAAATGGGATGTCCGGGATAACGAAACTGGTTGATCACAAAAACGCGAAACTGCGTATGATTGCGTAACACTGCACTTAAAGAAAATGATTGTTTCTGCTCAAAAACGCACTAACTCACATCGAATGTTTATGTTTTAAAATCCGGAAATAAACGAAGCTGCTTACATCCGGCTCGAAGGACCATGTAAAATCGTGAAAACCAGCTGTTTACACTTCTAATGTTATCACTAACACTAGAGTAGTTCGAAGTGATGTGAGTTAAAAAAACTGGTTGTTACTTTTTAATTATTTAATAACAAACTAACTAAATATAAATAAATGCAGGAGTTACTGTAATACGTTAATATAAAAAATGATTGAAATGTAATATGAAAAGCTGAACGAATAAAATGTTTGAAGAATAATGTTATGAATGTTTGACGGATGTTATATGAATTCTAATGTACAAATCTTAAAAACTACTATATTTATCTATTTACTGACAATAGGTAGGCGGTACCTACTTATTTATCTAGAAATGCGGGGGTGAAAACTAACCCCTCGCTTGTAAACTTGCTGTTGATGTTGTTGACCCAGAGGGTACAATTTTATTGCAATGCTATTTGTGTTTATGATGGTATTTCCAAATTGAACGTGCTCTAACAATAGAGAAATATTTCTAAAGAATTTTATAACTTAAATATACCTAATAAATGTAATAACTGTATTGAACATAATTTGTGTTTACTTTTAGACTACGACTATTTTAACAATATGGACAAGACATATGTGTTATTTCGATAACGGACTCAGAATAACGACGAACAACAAGCAAAATAAAATTGTTAATGTTCCGGTAGTTACTCCGGAAATACCTCAAAATTGCTGTAAACAAGTAATGCGAACTCTAAACCAGCTTGAAGATGATCCCATCGATCTCAACTATCTGAAAAGAGAGAACCTTCCGCTTCTACAAACAAAACTATCTAATCTCCAACAAAAAATTAAGGATGAATCAGCTAGAGTCTTCACCAATATCCATTCCCAATGGTATTTCTTACTGCCAACAACTTTACTTGGGATTACAGTAACTATTTGCCTTATTCGCTATTGCTATCCAAAATCCTTTAAATTCG
>NW_020438933.1:1471261-1512644 GCF_000699045.2 Agrilus planipennis
ATACATATGTATGTATATCTCTGAGTAAATAAATATAAAAAATCAAATATACATATAAACATGTAAAAATAATAATTTTTTTGTTAAACGGTTAGGATTTCCGTAAAAAAATAACAGTTTGATTAATATGTCAGATATTGTATAAAAGAAAGAGAAAAAGACCTCTTGCGTAGTCTGCGTTTGTTCTAATAAAAATAGCAGGCATGCGACACCAAACACCAACCACGACGCGAAAAGTGAATAGGATAAAAAATTCTATTCCTTCAAACATCGACTTTTATGGATCTTAATATCTACAAAAGAACCCCCGACGCGGACTTTGTTTTAAATTTTGGTCAAATTAATTTAGGAAAGGGCAAGGCAGCTACTAGCAATCTTTTGAAAGTTATTTTCGATAAAAAATTGGATATTTGTTTTGTACAGGAACCTACAGTCAACGACACGTTATCTCTCAACTTGACCGAACGAAGCCTGTTGTAGTTACAGGAGATTTTAATGCGAAAAATTAATAGTCCAATAAATGACAATATAGGAAGAAACATTTTAGAAATTTTTGAAAATAACAATTTATTTGTTACTAGCGCCCAGTCCCGGCTTCGTACGGGTAATAATTGTTATTTTCCTCGTTAGAGAGCTCCGGTAAACGTGTGCGATTGCTGCTAGTTGTAAACTGCCATAGGTACCGCCGCAACCGCTACGTCCGCGTCTGCATTTTAAATCTGTAATATCTTCGAAAATATTCATTCAAATTACATGCTGTAAAGGATCATATTGATCTATATTTAATGCACAATGTATTTAAGGTACTTCATTGGATAAGGATTAATGCTGTATTGCTTAAAATCGGTTCGTAAATAAGCCATTATTTAACGTATAAAGGTAAGAGATAAAATGGTTATTGTGGATTATCCCTAAGAGATAGACACATACCATCACGGACTTTTATGTAGACCTTTTAAGGTGTACAATACTGTAGTACAGTTACATCTAGCGACCTTTGCCCCTACTTATGGATCATACCACCGGCCATGACACTTCTAATTAGTATATAAGCTTATACATCTCATTAACAGTGACAGTGTACTTTAGAGCTGAAACCTGTTACTTGTTCATTTTGCCATCATTGTGTGTAGTAATTAAGAATTAAGTAAACAAAGTGTTTTTTAAAACTCCACTCGAACATCGTACGTTTTAACTGTACATTACTTTGATCTGTTTCGTAGAGTTCAGCCAGCGTTTGCAATGTAAAATTGTTGTGGATTGTACCTACTAGCTACGAAATTTATTCTTGGAACACTATAACTACAGGTTTTCCCGTGACGTAGTTACGTTCATTACCTTGCCGGCTACCTGAACTACCCCGTGCTACAACCAAACATACCTACAATAACAACTTTTATCTTCTATTTTTAATTCACTAATGTATTTATATTCTACTTTACTCTTGTTTTTTATTCCCGCTGTTTGGTTATAGTTTCCCACTTAATCCCTTTCTTTTTCTCTATTTTCTTTTTTTTTTGGCTTCATCTTATTACTTTCTTCGTGCAATCATCTTTTTTTTTATTTTTATTAATTTTTATCGTAGAACCACCGCTCTTCTTTCTAGCGCTATATTTTCATGCATGTCCTGTTCTTTCCTATAGTTAGTTTTTTTATTTTCCTTCGCGAAGTTAACGATAAAAGCGAATTCGTTTTTAGGTCAACCCAAGGCTACTTATTGCTGTTCGTAAGTGGCACTAAATCTCATTTGTTCGCAAATGATACGTTCGCAAATAGCACTAACTCAGAGTATTTATTTTGTATATATGTATTCAATTCCTGTCTTTATTTGATTTAAATACTTTTGTATACTTAGGGCGATACTTCGGCGCTAAAACGAAAGCAGTAGTACAGTATATGAAATACCTTTGTTAATTTTATTTTAATTTTATTGAATTAACGAAATATTGCTGTGATACATAATTCTCATTGTAGGTACATTTTCTTTTTCTTCTATACACTTTTATATTCGATATTTTAGTTTCATCTGGTGCTCCGATACGAATCTGCAAGACATTCGTAATATAAATTTATTTGCATTGTATTTTTCAATAAATTAGTTCCAATCACTTAAAAATATCGTTTTGCGTATTCTAACCGGAGCATCTTAACTCAGTGTAAGTATAATTTATGCAGGCTCTCCTCTCTCTCTCTGCTCGCCAATAAATTCTTATGTAACATAAACAATAAAGTTACTTTTGAAGGTTCAGGTGTCCTTCTTCTGCGAAAGAGCAGACATAGGGGAAAAAGTATGGATTGTAGTTGTATCGAGTTAATTAGTTTATTTTTTAATTTTATTCTTATAATTAAAATAGCGCATATATTTATTTTTGTACATAAATTATTTCGAAAGACCGCCGTTGTAGTACCGAAAGGTGGAGCAGCGGCAGTATGTAAATATTTCAATTAATAAATTGTATTGTCTCAGTTCCCATCGCATCGAGTAGTCGAACCGATCGGTTATGCGATGTCCGAGAGCCAGAGTAGTTCCACGCCTATAGAGTCGAGTGAATGCTAACGCGAGCGAGTACGCACGAATTCGGTCAGTAGTGTTGATTACGCGAGCGAGCGCGGTACCGCTATGGAAGTGACTAGTTGCACCGCAAAACGTATATTTTTTCATTTAATATTTTCATTGTATATATTTCTTCGCTCAATTAATTTTATTTATTTGGTTAGTTAAGTAGTTCCACGATAGTTTTACTTTTTACTTAGTTTGTAAATATTCCGTTTTTGTGCTAATGAATTAAATTTTTTAAAACCATTAAGAGTGTATTCATTAAAAAATGTGGTACAGTAGTACATAAGGAAAGGCAGTACAATCGACGTTTGCCTTTTCTACATCATTACCGTAAAAACTATATCAAACCGTTATGACCTAAAGTTGTTTCGTGAATATCATCCGCGTTTAAATCTTTGTTTATATTCTATCTATAGTAATTCGTGGCAACCGTTTTTTAATGTCCTTGACCGCGACATCGTCTTTCGCTTTAATTAGCAATGAATGTTTAACTTTTTTAACCTCTTCCTTCCCAGCGCAATGGACTACTAAAACACCTGATTTCGTTGCCCTGACATTTTTGACCGCGATATTATTTTTAATCCGGGTCTACTGAGCGCATAACAACTTTCCTAACATATTCTACGTCTAAAATAATTCGAAGTGGTCTGTATTCTGTCGAAACTGTCACACGCGGATCGCGATTTCGATCTTTTTGGATCCCATCAGCGCGTCGCAGGCAGCTCCGACAGAACATAGACCAACTTTTACCTGTTGTCTTAATAGTGCGTTTTAGAAAATATAACAAATTGCGTAGTAAACGCCATCTGTAGCACGATGCTACATTTTAGGATTACGTATGCTCTAACAAGGTCCACTTGTGTGGATATCTACTTGCTGAAAACGAATACCGGCGTAGCCAGCCTCAACGTGATAGGCACGTTAACTTAATCGAATAAAATAATTCGAAGTGGTCTGTATTCTGTCGAAACTGCCAGACGCGGATCGCGATTTCGATCTTTTTGGATCTCATCAGTGCGTCGCAAGCAGCTCCGACAGAACAGAACAGGCCACTTCGAATTATTTTATTAGATTAAGCTAACGTGCCTATCACGTTGAGGTTGACTACGCCGGGATTCGTTTTCAGCAAGTAGATATCCACACAAATGGACCTTGTTGGAGCATAGGTA
This sequence comes from Agrilus planipennis, assembly GCF_000699045.2. Classification (NCBI taxonomy): domain Eukaryota; kingdom Metazoa; phylum Arthropoda; class Insecta; order Coleoptera; family Buprestidae; genus Agrilus; species Agrilus planipennis. The sequence continues at coordinate 1,474,991 of NW_020438933.1, forward strand.
ATCCTAAAATGTAGCATCGTGCTATAGATGGCGTTTACTGCGCCATTTGTAGTATTTTCTAAAACGCACTGTTAAGACAGCAGGTAAAAGTTGGTCTGTGTTCTGTCGCAGCTGCCTGCGACGCGCTGATGGGATCCAAAAAGATCCAAATCGCGATCTGCGTCTGACAGTTTCGACAGAATACAGACCACTTCGAATTATTTTAGACGTAGAATATGTTAGGAAAGTTGTTATGCGCTCAGTAGACCCGGATTAAAAGTAATATCGCGGTCAAAAATGTCAGGGCAACGAAATCAGGTGTTTTAGTAGTCCATTGCGCTGGGAAGGAAGAGGTTAAAAAGGTTAAACATTCGTTGCTAATTAAAGCGAAAGACGATGTCGCGGTCAAGGACATTAAAAAACGGTTGCCACGAAGTACTATAGATAGAATATAAACAAAGATTTAAACGCGGACGATATTCACGAACCAACTTTAGGTCATAACGATTTGGTATAGTTTTTACGGTAATGATGTAGAAAAAGCAAACGTCGATTGTACTGCCTTTCCTTATGTACTACTGTACCACATTGTTTAATGAATACACTCTCAATGGTTTTAAAAAATTTAATTCATTAGCACAAAAACGGAATATTTACAAACTAAGTGAAAAGTAAAACTATCGTGGAACTACTTAACCAACCAAATAAATAAAATTAATTGAGCGAAGAAATATATACAATGCAAATATTAAATAAAAAATGTACAAGGACTTGAATGGGTTGAAAATATAACGAATGATTTGAGCTGACTGACTGCTGTTTGACTGAATTAAGTGTTTATATAAATGTTGAAGTAAATAGCCAGAAGGTGGATACATTATTTACTGATGAGTATATAATGTATTTGTTACATAACAGATTTAAAGAACCAATAAAACTACCTTAATTTGGTAAAGCCAGAAGAGGGTTGCGAATCGAGTTGTAAAATGACCCAAATGGTCAAACAGGACTATGAATAACTTAAAAATGACAAATTCTGAAACTAAAATAAAATTTTATAACTAACTATAGTTTTTGTAAACGTCGTTGATAAAACCGAACAAATGACGTTAATAAATTTAAAGCGGATTTTAGGCAGCTAGCAGTTTTTGAATATCGTAACATTAGGGATAGTTAAAGCACTACAGCCCTTTCAATGTTACGACTTTGTGCACTTATCAAAAAATTGTGAGATCAAAGATCATATTTGCGGTAAATGTGGTAGTAAACACAGGTTTAAGGACTGCAAGTCAAAAACTACTTAGTGTGTAGTTTGTGTTCGGTCTGTTGTTATCCAATGTTTTAGTTTATTTAATTGTGAGTTTATTTCGTATAATTTTATTTGTATGTATTTTTACTTTACTCATCGTCAAGGGGCTAAGGAAGGACGCTCATACTTTTAGCTTTTGGTGCAATAAAAAAGAAAAATCATATAGCACAACTACCCTTGCAGCTACTCTAACGGTACTTGTGACGTAATTTTAAGTGTCCCTATACAAGCCAAAGTAGCGCGTTTTTAATGGAAAACGGTAAAGACTCCCAGCCAAGTCGTTTCGACTAATTCATTTTTTTTCTTATTCATTTTATAAATTATCCTATTCACTGATTCATTCTTTTAATATAGTACTGTAGGAGGAATTGGTATGGAACCGCCATCTGTAGACCCCACGGCGAAGGATTCGACAACCCATTATTGATTTTTTTAATATATATATATACTTGTCTAGTAGTACTCTCGCGCCATATTCCCGCGATGTGCTGTCCTTTTGTTCACGTTCGTTTTGTTATTTTTACAATTTTCTTATTAAACTATTAATATAGTGATAATAGAGTTGAAACGTTCATTATTTATTCACAAAGTATCCTCAACAAAGGCTTAAACTGGCAGCCGAACGTTTGGCCCGAATAATTGTGCGTGAAAACATAATTGTTACTCGTGAATAGCAATATGATACATTTGCCGTGTGTTATTTCAATGAACACTTTCTAGTAGCAGTGCAAACTTGTTTAAATATATTTACAGACCTTTAGTGTTGCGAAGTTTAGCATAATTTTCCAGTGCAAAGTACTCCGTATCGATTTTAGCGAAATTCGGTTTACAGTGTTGCCAAACCGATAATATTTTCCGGTATTTGTAGAACTTTAACACTCATCAGTGTAAAATACCGCGACCAAGACAAACAGGCCCAAATACTCAAAGTGCGTCACCTCCGAGTGGAATAATGATGTCCAATGAGCAATTTAACCTATTACTCGCTACAGTTCGTGAGTCAACTCTACAAGCGAATACGGATTTATTGGAGCAGCTTCGTTCTGCGACACCATCGTCAGCGATACCATCGCCCACGACCAATGTAACAAGGTGGTAGTTCGTCACAAAACGTGGGTAGTTTTGCTAAATGTACGGCATGTTTTAATAGTTTCGATTCTTCTGCTTTTGATGCATTTTTAGACAACGTCCTAACATATAAAGACGTATGTAATGTATCTGATGATAACGCTCGACGAGGTATTTCGATGCTTTTAGAAGATCATGCAAGTACTTGGTGGATTGATGTAAAGAATACAATAAATTCCTGGGATGAAGCATTTCGTGATACGTTTTCGAGAAAACTTCCTCCTTTTCTGGTATTTCGAGAAATGTTTTCAAGAGAACAGAATACCACAGAAACAACCGAAAGTTTTATTTGTCATGTGCGTGCGTTAATGTCCCAGTTACCGTATGATTTTCCCATAGAAGCACAGATCGATGTTGTATTCCGACTGATTTCGCGTAGAATTCGAAAAAGACTTATACGAAGTGACATAACTACTTTTAAGCAAGCGCGTGAAGTTGAACGGTCGTAGCAAAAGACGGGAGTCGAATTAAAGCATAATTCGGACAGAAAAGATTTGGTCAAAAAAGCCGAAGCCACTCAATGGTCCACGGCCAGGTGCGCGTATTGTAAAAACTTTGGTCATGTTCGTGATTGTCAAAAATTGAAGAAAAAAGAGAAGTCTCCAGAATCAAATAATTCTGATCAGGTTGCTACAAGTAAAACTCGATTCACTTGTTATGGGTGTGGCGCATCTGGAGTCACTAAGTCTAGAAGCCCAACTTGCTAAAACAAAAGCGGTACTTCATCCCCAAATGCTTTACGAACAAACTGTTTGAGTTATTGTGAGACGTCGCTTCAAGGGAACACCAGTACTAGGCCCTTACTGCCAATTACCATTGATGGAATTCACGGTGCAGGGTACGCAGATTCGGGTGCACAGGCTAGTATCGCTGGTGCAAAACTGTGTGGAATTTTACAGAATTTAGGCTACGAATTTGATAGCTCTATTGCTACTTTGTCCTACGCTGATGGTAAGCGTCACACTGTGAACGTTTCGACGACAGAGGTAAACATCGAAATAGGTTCAAAAAGATTTACGGCATTACCCCATCTTACGGAGAATAACACTTTATTGGGATGTGACTTCCTTGAATCTGCGGGAATCGTTTTAAATATTCCTCAAAGATATTGGTACTTTTATCATAATCCTGAAGTGCATTTTCCATACAAGTGTTCAATATCTATATTACGCGCCGATGAAGGTGCTCAATTGAAGGAAGAACACCAATTGGTCGATCAACTATTAACCGAAAATGCTGACATATTTGAGCAAGGGGGAGGCCCTACTCCTCTGATTAAGCATCGAATTGACACCAACAATCATCCTCCAATTGCAACACACCCATATCCTATCGGTTAATCTTTGCTTATCTGGATGACATTCTCGTATTATGTGAAACATTCGATAAACATATTGATGACTTAACGTGCGTGTTTGAAAGACTTCGACAGTGCAGTTTACGAGCCCGACGCGACAAATGTTCGTTTTTTCGAGAATCTGTTAAATATCTTGGACATGTTTTTACCCCTGCGGGTATAGAAACGGATCCGGATAAAATCGCCGCAATTAAAGACATGAAACCGCCGCGATGCAAGAAACACATCCAAAGCTTTCAACAAACTTGCTCGTGGTATAGGAAGTGATTGTGAGAAACCGCAGTTGGTAATTCCAGCAGATCTCCGTGAAGACATACTACGAAATGTCCATCACTCTGCTAACGGGGGACACTATGGTATATACAGAACCTTACAAAAAATCGCTGATAAGTACTATTTTGTTGGTATGCGTCGATTTGTTACTGACCACATAAAGAACTGTGTAGAGTGCCAACGCTATAAAGCCATCAACTTAAAGCCAGCAGGATTCCTTCAGGCTCCAGCCCCATTACAGCGCTTTGAAGTTATTGCTATCGATCTGTTTTGTCCATTACCGACAACTCCCCAAGATGGATACTAATTATAGAAGACGCATCTTCTAAATGGGTGGAACTGTTTGCATTAGAGATTGCTTGTGCTGAAGCGTGTGCTAAGGCACTTATCAATGACATTATTCTCAGATTTGACACTCCAAGGAAGATGATTTCTGATAATGGAGTACAGTTCATTAGCGACATTATGCAGAAGGTTACTTTTTGTTTTGGAATCAACAGTACCCTATTTCCTACTTACCACCCCGAAAGCAACGCAGTCGAACGAAAGAACAGAGACCTTAAAACCCAATTATCTATCTTGTCTCAAAACCTCCATCATCTATGAAATACTCACATAGCAAGCATTCGATTTCAACTGGATACACCCCAGCTTATTTGACGTTTGGTAGATAGTTGCGAGCACCTCATGATACTCTTTACGATTTTCGCCAAGTGTTAGACTCCGATAATTTCGTACCTACCATTACTCCTTTTCTCAAGGACTTAGAAATGGCCATCCGTCAATGGAAAGTAACTGATTCATGAGCAAGATAAACGAAAGGAGTATGAAGACCAAAGCCGCCGTCCAGTTACCCTTCAAGTAGGACAACAAATACTTCATAAGTCATGCACTGAGTAACGCGCAGAAAGGGATTTCTGCGAAGTTGGCCCCGAAAAGAGATGGTCCCTACGTAGTTACTAAGGTGGTAACTCCTACAAGCTACGAAATAGGTTCATTGTTGGGTCCTAATGACATAATCGGTAGATATCATGTTTCCGATCTGACGGAATTCCAGGGTTCTAAGAATAAAAAATGGTCCCAAAACGTACCGACTCCGTTAGCACCTAAGAAGAAAAGAGGACGACCTAGAAAGAATCCCATACCATCAAATCAGTCCTGTACTCCGCTGGAGGACCCACCGTGAAGTACAGAGGAGGAAAGTGTAGGAAGAATTGGTATGGAACCGCCATCTGTAGACCCCACAGCGAAGGATTCGACAACCCATTATTGATTTTTTGAATATATATACATGTGTAGTACTACCCTCGAGCCATATTCCCCCCATGTGCTGTCTTTTCGGTCACGTTCGTTTTGTTATTTTTACAATTTTCTTATTAAACCATTAACACAGTGATAATAAAGTTGAAACGTTCATTATTTATTTACGAAGTATCCTCAAAGGCTTAAAGTATTTAATTTAAGTAGTTGATAATTAATTAGTGTAAAATTTCATGTTACTAAAATATATTCGGAAATTCGGTTGTTTTAAATAAGTGGTATGCAGATAAGCGTAGATCTCTAAGCATCGCTTACTGGGATACAAAAGGTCCAATAAGGACAAAAAACACGCGCCTGTTAGTACAGATCACGACGCCAAGAGACAGTCTTGCCCGACAATGAATAGAATAAAAAATTCCATTTTAGCAAATATAAATTTTTATGGAAATTAAAACCCATAAAAATAACCCCGACGCAGATTTCGTTTTAAATTTCGGTCAAATTAATTTAGGTAAGGGCAAGGCGGCTACTAGCAATCTGTTAAAGGTTATTTTAGATAAAAAACTAGATATTTATTTTGTACGAGAACCTACGGTCAATAGATTGAAAATTGTTGGTTTTTTTAAAAATAATTCGGTAATTTATGAATCTAAATTATTGTAAATAAATCAAACATTTCTTGTTTATTTTTAAAAAGTGTTACTTGCGATAATATAATTGTAGTTGAAATTGCCGTAAATACGATAAAGATAGTTCTTGTTAATGTCTATTTGCCACCCGCGTGGCCGAACATCAACGAGAAAAAGTTTCTCCGACTTATTGATTGTTTTATCAGAACTCGAACAAACAAAACATATTGTTATGGCGGGTGATTTTAATGCGAGAAATTATGTTTGGGGCAGTCTAACAAATGACAATAGAGGTAATAATATTTCTGAAACTTTTGAAAATAATAACTTTGTCATATCAAATAATAATGTCGAACCCAGCTTTGTTGGACATCCCGGGTCAAGTTTTGTTGATTTAACTATAGCAAATTTTAATGCATTAAATTTAAAAAAAAATTGGCATTTGTCGGAAGAAGAAACACTTTCCGACCATAAATTAATATTGTGACAAATTTCGTTTGATAAAAACGAAACCAATATCGTTGACCATAGATTTTGTAATAAAAAAGCAAATTTTTTCGGACAGTTTTAGGGATAGCATAGGAAATATAGCACTAATTGACGAAAATAATATTTCAGAACGCGCAAATTTTCAAAATGACTGCATAGTAGAAGCTTGCGAGGAGTCAATGCCGCCTAAAAGATCTTTTACGAATAGTGTACCGTGGTAGACTAACGAAGTTACTGAACAAAGATTAGAATCGCAGAGACTTTGCCGCTCCTTTCAATGTGAAAAAAACGACGCGATTAGAGTAAATAAACGGGCTGAATACAACCGCACATTTCGCAAATATCAAGCTCTTTTTGTTAAAATAAGAGGCGACAAATTTAAAGATTTTTGTAGGCTTAAATTGAGAAAAAGGTCCTTGGAGAGCCGCTAATAAAGTAATTCGCAGAAAAAATTCAAATCGAAGTAGTTTACAAATTTTAAAACTTCCCGACGGTATTTTCACTAAAAGTATTACAGATACGGCCGAATTTATTCTAAATTCTTTCTTTACGTCGAACGATCCAAATTTAAAAAACGATAATTACGGAAGAGTTCGCGCGGCCGCGAACAATGTACTCGAGTACGATGTTTTTTTTTTAAATATTACCTACGCGAAATGTGGTGTTATGGGCGAATGATGAGGATACCGTGGATAGAGAAGATAAGAAATGAAGAGTTATTAGAGTCTCTATGGATGTCAATAAGAAATAGGCGAGATAGGTTAGGAGTACATCTTCACAGGCATGAAGGTCTAGCCAAAGACATATTAGAGGCAGAAACGGGAGTTAGAAAGGGTAGACGTAGATCTGGATTAGATTATTGCTCGCAAATAGTTAAGGATGGGGGTTATTCCAGTTTTAGGGAAATGCGAAGATTAGCTCAGGATAGGAAAGAGTGGAGGTACGTGTCCAACCATTCTTAGGACTGATGAGCTTATGATGATGACGCGGAAATAGAATGCCCCGTTAGTAGCATGAATCCGCGTAATGCGCCGGGACTCGACGTGATAACTTTCGACGCACCCCCATTCGTCTCACCCCGCTCAAGCAAAACAAGCGCGGTGGATATGGAGAAGCACCAAAACAACTTGGCTTTGGGAAAGTGATAAGCTTTCACTCGAACGAAACGCTCGTACAATATAATAATTTGGGAACAATATTTTTCGTCATTTGCGGCCCTCGCTCTTTTTATTCCGCATTTTTTCATAACCCGTTCGTGTTTGTTGTTACAGCGATTGGTACTATTATCTGTAGATTGCTTGCAGCCGGACTATCCCAATTCAAAATTGTCGCGCCATTTTTTATTCGAGGTCATTTTAAGTATGTATATTTTATTATTCGAATTTACATTCACGTTTCCCTTCGATTAAATTTACTGTTAAAATGGAAAATGATGGCAAGTTACAATTTTTAGATACGTTGGTTGTAAGAAATGGGAATTCTTTAGAATTCGACATCTACAGAAAACCCACTAATACCTCTAGATCTATACCCAACCACTCTAATCATTGTGTTCAACATAAATGGCTAGTTTTAATTTCCTTGTACATAGATTGCTTAGCTTCCCTCTCAGTAAAAGTAGATATCATAAGGAACTCTGTACAATTTAGAAAATTGAGAAAGACAATGGTTACAATGGTAACATTATTGATAAATTAATTAATACGATTAAATTTAGGAAGTTTGTTTCAAGATCTACGACTTTTCAAACAGATACTAAGAAGACCAAGTTTATTACTATGCCATACGAGCCCAGATTTACTCGAGGACTCGAGGGTATTTTTCGAAAACTTGGTTACGGATTGCTTACAGTTCAAATGGTAACTCCATTTAAACTCTCCTTGGTAACCCTAAGGATAAAATTTCTTTTTTGGAAAAGTTGGGGATATATGAAATCAACTGTAATGACTGTAGTAAAAAATATATTGGACAAACTAGACGCTCAATCAAAACTAGATTTAGGGAGCATTTAGCTCATGCCCGGTTTGGTAGAGGAAAAATCTAATGTTTCCCAACATATTCTTAGTGAAGAACATAATATTAATATTCTTAAAATAGTTAGGGAAGTTAGAAATAATTGTTTACTAAATAGTTTTGAAAGTTTATACATTTATAAAAATAAACAAATTTTATTGAACAATGACAACGGTTCTATCCCTGGATCTCCGCTATTTATTCTAGTTTAATTACTTTTATGATTGTTAAGGTCCATTGAACATCAACCTTGTTGTCATTGAGCCATGTTCACTAAACCTTCACAATTATTTGTATAAATTAGGATTAGTTCCCTTTTAGATTTCGTTCATTTTAGTCCCTTGTTACCGAAAAGTTCGTCGGACCACTACAGTGTCGTGTTTTGGCGTTGGGGTTTGAGCTATTTTGTTTGTTCTACAACAACTGCCAAAATTTTTCGAATCTTCACATATTCAGCCAGGCATTTGCAGTTACCGGCAGGAGATTAAACCAGGAAATTCTTTGTGAACCAGCCAGTTAGGTTTTAACTAGTTTAAGTTAGGTTAATTAGTAATGTCAAGTCAGATGAGAAGAAAGAAGATGAGAATTTTGTATTGTTATTGACCGTCGCTGTAGTACCTTCGGGTGGGGTAGCGGCACCATTGCAAACATTTTCTTTTAATAAATTGTATTGTTTCCGTTCGGTGGCCACGGAAGTCTGAATCCGCCAAGGTGTGTAACCACCCACCTGCCGAAGTTACTAGCCCTGAAATTAGATGGCGCTGTAGCGTCGGGCTTATACGCTGCCGTCAGCGGCAGGAGCAACGCGCCCCTATCGATCACATCACGAAGGTCTGACGAGGAGTCTTGGCGGTGAGTGCAGGAATTGGGCGTGAGCCCGTCTGTGCAAGAACTTGAACATTGAACATTCTAGAAGAGCTTTGGAACGTGAAGAGCACCGCAGTTGCGGCGGTGTCCGCATCTTTCCCTCGGATCTTGAAAATCCGGGAGAGGGCCATGTGCGGGTGTCGCGTCAGTTCGTACCCATATCCGGAGCCGCTCTCCAAGGTTAAGAGCCTCTAGTCGATAGAATATTGTGGGTAAGAGAAGTCAATAAATTGGATTGGCTCTGTAGATCGGGACGTGTCCGGCTTGGTCGGGAAGCGGGTCTAGGCTGACGTGCCGGGTCTGGGCGAGATGATGGCGCGAGCTTCGTGCCCCTGTCGGACCCGAAGTCGGTCCCGTGTCTTGGCCACCCGCGGAAATTCTTTGCTGTAAGCGTCGATCTGCAGCTCGCGTCGTGGCCGGTTGTCCCCTTCGGCCGCCATTTAATGGTCCACTCAGAAATGATACGGACTAGGAGAATCTGAATGTCTAATTAAAACATTGCTATGACCCCAGAGGGTATTGACACAATGTGATTTCCACCCAGTGTCCTGAATGTCAACGTGAAGAAATTGAAGAAAGCGCGGGTAAACGGTGAGAGTAACTATGATTCTCTTTCGGGGGAGCCATAAAAATGCCACACAGACTCTCTCCTCGTGAGTCCAGGCGGGCAACAGACTTGTCTTGCTGAGGGTGTGGTTGCTAATGGGTAGGGTGGGTTTCCACCCCCAGCCGTCAGTTGTTGGCCCTAACTTAAAGAACAAGCCTCGGATGACCACTAAGCCCGGGCCCTTTGGCTCGGGCGACCAACAACAACCCCCCCCTTCCGTATGCCTGTACCCAATGCGACACATCCTTCACGACAAAAACCGGCCTGGGCGTCCACATCCGTGCGAAACATCCAGCCCATTTAGATGTTTCGGGTCAATGTAAGGACAAGATGGACGGACAAAGAGGTGACGATATTGGCGCACAAGGAAGCAGAGATCTTGACACTGTGAAGTACGGTTTATAAACCAGGAACTTGTTAAACACTTCCCCAATAGAACATTCGACGCCATCAAGAAGGGGCGCCAAAAACAACCTTATCAAGACGTCGTGGCAGCCTTCTTGAACGCACTAGCTGTCCGGCCACACCCGATCGTCATATCAGTCAGTCCACAAACTACAAGGAGATTGAGCCTGAAACCAACTACAAGGGCCCCACTCAGACAGGACAATGCTGATCCGAAGCCCTCTACTGGCGGAGTCGAAGCACCGGTGATTCCTGAGAGTGAGTGGCTTTATTGACTGTATATTGGCCATCTTCCACCCCAAAGGAGACTCTTTCCGGTCTCATGAGTTCTTGGACATTGTCCGACAAGCCAAAGCGATCGACAAGGAGGACATCTTTATTCGGCTGTCCTATCTCAAGGAAATATTGCCGACGCCTCATCCCGCTAAACAACGTCCTACGGCGGAGGAACCGGAGAAGCCCCTCACTCGACAAAAGCAGCGGCCCCTAGAGTACGCTAGAGTACACAGGCTAATTGGAGAAAGCACCAGGGGAGATGTATTAAATCAATTTTGGATGGACTTGTCGACTACACATTCCCACCTCGTCAGGTGATGGAACCTTTTTGGCGTTCCATTCTAGCTAAAATAATACTTTTCACCTTTGTATTCGATGAGAGACAGCGAGCCTTCCATCCTGTCGACGGATGTGCCGACAACACGACAACCGTCGACATGCTATTAAGGTCTAATAAAGAACGTTATAGATCTTGTTACGTCGCCATCCTTGACGTAAGTAAGGCCTTCGACTCCGTCTCTCATCAGGCCATCTCCCAGGTGCTCTCCGATTATGGGTTTACAATAGAGTTTGTCCAATACATAATGGACTACAATTAGTAATCCTCTACCACCATAATCACACCGGAGTGGACATCCCGACCCATTATCCCAAATCGCGGAGTCAGACAGGGTGATCCATTATCGCCACTGATTTTTAACATCGTTATTGACCGTCTCCTTCGTTCCCTTCCTGTCCATATTGGATCTGAAATTGGCTCGGCAATGATAAATGCACTGACCTTTGCAGACGATCTACTTCTAGCAGCGTCCACACCCAACAGTTTGCAGACTCTGCAAATACTTACCTTAGATCCGTTAGTTTGAACTCAAATGCGGCTAAGTGGAAGACCATTTCCATTAAGGGCCAGCCGAAGCAGAAGATGAACGTATTGGAAATGAGAACTTTTTCAGTTGGCAAAAACAAGATACCCTATCTTGCGCTTGGCGAGGAATGGAGGTATTTAGGTGTAACATTTACGAGCGTCGGACGCGCACTATTCCACGCTCACGAGGAGATAGAACCTGCGCTACTGCGACTGACGAGGGCGCCGCTGAAGCCACAGTAACGTTTGCATGCGCTTCGTACTGTGCTTTTGCCGCGCCTTTATCACAAATGTTGTCTCGGTCGCATTCAACTACGCTGTCTCAAGAAGACAGAGCGATTGATCCGGGCAGCCGTTCGCAGATGCCTAAATCTCCCCAATGACATCCCGAATGCCTACATTCATGTCGACGTTTCGGATAGTGGGCTAGGCGTCCCTTCCATGAGGTGGGCTGCTTCCTGCCTGAGAAGGAATAAGCTCATGTGTCTCAAACTTCCTTCGCTGGAAAATGTGACTGTTGCAAACACCTTCCTTGCAACCGAACTCGTCGCCGCGGAGCAACGCCTTAACATCAATGACAAACAGATAAAGACCCTCTCCGACATAGCATCCATGTGGAGAGGCAAGCTACATCGCTCCGTGGACGGTGCCGGCCTTCGAGAGGCATATACATGCCCCGAGACCCAACGTTAGGACCGTGAACCAACTCTCCTATTGTCCGGCTGAGACTTTATCAATTCAATCCGATTAAGAATTAATGCTCTGCCATCCCGCAGCTGTACGGCTCGCGGTAGACCTCTTAAAGACCGAACGTGCAGAGCCGGCTGTGATAATCAGGGGACGCTTAATCACATACTCCAGCGATGCTACAGGACCCATGAGCCCAGAAACGATCGTCATAATGCGGTTGTCAAATACATCGACCGCAAGCTGAGAGAACAGGGATACAAGACCACCCTGGAACCTGTCATCGCCGCACCCGCCGGACCGCGTAAACCTGATATTGTAGGCACCATGGGCTTTAGAACTATCGTTATAGACTGTCGGAAAGTCACAGACAGTATAGTCTTCATGGAAACCCACAAAACCAAAATTTGCAAGTACAACACACCAGCTGTTGTAGAACACCTAAAACAAGGGCCACGAAACCAAGAGGTTCACGTGGCAGCGGATACACTTAACTGGCGTGGCGCCTGGTGCAAACACTTCCTTCAGGACTTATACCACCATGCAGTTCTGTGACGCGCCGCACCAGTATCGGTTAAACGCCTTTCCTCCCCAAATCCTTATATATGAACCCGAGTAATAGATGCCCCCCTCTGACTCCACCCCGGACCCTGCTGCCTGGGTTAAAGGCACAACCGAAAAAAAAAAAAACAAGTCGGCTTAAGTGTCGGCAGGGGCCTCCTCGATGGCGACGCTGGGTTTGGGATATCCCCCAATGTCATGTGGCTAGGTGTAAAGTAAAACCTCGGATCTTGCTGCTGATACGGGTACGCCAGCAGCATGTTAGACAGGAACTCATGTCGATGATTGTGCAAATGTTCTCGGACCTGTCCCCTCTACAGGGGCAATACACAAAAGGTCACAATCTACATTTTCGGTGCCTAATCCAGACAGGAGATCTAAGCCCGTCTCCCAGGGCTCTGCCAAAATGGACCAAGCCAGATAGGTCTGCGATAAGTGTGGGAAGTCATACCCACTAAAGCCTTCATTAAAAATGTATCTGCGAGATTGCAGAAGAAGGGATCGAGAGCGCTGTGTAGGTATCCCATCCCTTCCTGTCGTGCGTGCGGGCACATCCCGCCCAGTATAAGGAAGAACTTGAATCAAAGCTCCCCTTTTGGAAAATATCCTACTCGCCTCGACGCTCAATCCGTAAAGGGGGTTTCATACAAACAGGCGGTGTCAATTACGGGTCAGACTATCAGATCCGGAACCGACCACTAGAAAAGACAACCTCCTCCTACTGATTCAAGCACTTCTTATAAATAAAAGAGCAGCATTATCGCGCCCGTCTTAAGTTCCCCGGCAACATTTTATTTTAACAAAACGCCATCAACACGGGTACTACTAAATGACAAACGGGCAAGGCTTAGCCCTACCCTATGCACCGACGTTGGGCCTCCTCCCAGCGAGCCGCTGGTCCTTTTGACCCCTCCTGAGCGGTCCAGAAGAAGACGGTCTTCCAGTTCTTCTCCTTCCCTTTTTGCTACGCGGGTATGACTACATTCCACCACTACAAGCGAGCCTGTAAGCGCTCACACATAATTTGGCAAGGTATGAATAGCGTGTGGTTTTGGTGATCGTGACTTATCCGATCCTGTCGCTCGAGGGAGAAGTCCAGCTCTGTGGGGGAAGAGCCCGCCACAAGTTGGTTAGTGAAGGCTCGTTGCGTGAGGCCGATGTGTTCCTTCGCATTTATGATGTCGAAAAGGTGTTTGGCAAGATCATTGAGAGAAGTTGTCAGGGCGACACGGAGCCTTTCATTGTGGAAAAGGAGTCACCTTAGGTCTACTTGGTCACAACTGACCTGGTGCGCGACGCCATTGGGGGTTGGAGCGATTCTACTTCAATACATCTATCAGGTAGAAACACAGTCAAATCTATTAACATATGCTATACCGGTACTCACTTACTCCTTCGAAATAATTCGTTGGTCTGATACTGATTTAGTCACTCAATGATCTAACTAGAACTAAGTGCAACAAATACGACATGCATTACATACACTCTGCTGTTGATAGGTTTAAATTAGGACGAAGAGGAATAATTCATATTAAAAATCTACATTATAAGCAGGTTATTAATTTGTGATCATATTTTCGAGCAAGAACTGTTGAGTCCACTACATAATTCAATCTGCACAATTTCAACCTCTGATGCATCACTATACTTCAATGAAGCTGATTTTAATCCTAAGGAGAAAATTATGAAAATAAAATCCAAAATTGAAATATGGAAATCAATAGTGCTTCATGGAAAATACCCGAACCAACAATAACAGAAACATACACATAAAGAAGCTTCTAATGTGGTTAAAGAAAGGAAATATATTCTCAGAAACTGAGGGATCCATAAACTGAGATCAAATAGAGCCGTACCATAAATACAAATCACGAAATGTATTAGAAAACCACTTAGCCAAGCTTTATTGGGATAGAGACATAATTACAGACAAAACAGTTAATCATAACAGACCTGACATCACACTGACCATCAAGGAAACTAAAACAATCTATCTAATAGATGTTGCTATACCAAACACTGAAAATCTTAAACAAAACAAAATTGAGAAAATTCAAAAATATATTTATTCGGTGTGGAATCAGAACACAGTTTGAATTATTCCTATAATAATAGTGGGGAAGGAGGTAAGACGGGGTACCCAGCGAAATTCACAGTTCAAATTGACCAATCACGCTCGTTCATTCATCGTTCGACGCGTCGCCATGATACTTGTCAGTTGCCCGATGGTTAGTGGTTCACAAGTGCACAGTGTCGTAAACAATTAAAAAAATGTGTTTTACTGCAAATTGTTTATCATATTTTCTTCTGGTTTGATACGTGACTGTGGTTTGTTAAATAACGTTAGCTGGTGAGGTGTTACTATGATTGACACTAAAACTAACCTATAATAAAGTAAGCATTGTGCTTCCTATGCAGGCGAGATGGGGTAACGGGGTACCCCATCTTGCCCCCAATGAGAATAATTTTGTTCTCGTTTGTTTTCCGTAAAAATTAATTTGTTTTTGTGAACTTATTATAGTTTACCATTTTAGAATGGTTCGTGACTACAAACGCACGACTGACAGAGAGCCGTGGTCCGAAGAATCCATACGGCAGCTAAACAATTTGATGTGCCACAAACAACATCAGAGAGAAATGTTAAGACCGCTCGCCCAGTATTAAACGAAACATCTGATGAAAACTTACCCATACCAATTAAAGTACAATTGGGTCCTGGGCTGCCTGTTTTTTCAGTGCCCTAAGAAAATAAGCTTTGTATATTAGCCTACAAGCCGTTACAGCCTGGTTGCGTTCTAACCCTGCTATCCGCCAAGTCGCTGAAGTATTTGGAAATGTTTTTGTTCAAGCAGCCACTATGTCTACAGCAGTAAACAGATTTCGTCAATGTGGGATTTGACCCCATAATCCAAACGTGTTTTCCGAAACAGATTTTGCCCCTTCTTTGACAACCGAGATCCAGTTAAATGACGGTCAAACTTCCACAAACCGAGAAGTATTTCAAGATATAAGCAATGTTACTACTGCCCAAACTTCAGCTATAGTAGCTGCACAAACAGCTGAATGTGCTGCGACTTTTAGCAGAGACGCTGTTGATGACTCCTTGCCAGGGTGTTCCCACTGCAGTCCCAGGCTAGTTAATCAGACATCAGCACCGTATCAAACTAAGGAGCAATCGGAGACATCACAAGCAGAATAAAATAAATCCAACCAACAGACGTACTCATTAGAACCAGCTGAAAACCCTGTTTGTCAAGAACCAGAGACTTCACAAACAGCAATTATCACGTCGTCTCCCTACAAACAAGAATTAGAAGTCAACGCCCAGAAAAAAAAAGATGCTGAACAGAAAAAACTAGAGAAAATAAAAAGAAGAAACATAAAAGATGAATTAAGAAAACAAAAGAACACTACAACAAAAGCTCAAAATAAAAAGTCAAAGAAGAATAGGCGATCAGCGAAATCAGCAAAATGACGAAGTCTCATCATCTGGAGATGAAAGTGAAGAAGAGAAGGACACACCATGTATGTATTGTGAGGAAGTATATTCCGTTTCCATTGAAGGGTGGATATCACGCCTATTTTTGGGAAGATGGGCTCATAATAGCGCAGAAATAGCCGATGATGATGAAGCCACCCATGTTTGCGAGTTCTGCCAGCTCAAATAATTATCCCTCTCTGTGATCATTCCCATCTTACCTCAAAGGGGTACCCCACCTTACCAACACCATGAGGCAAGACGGCACAAAACACCTTTTTTTATTTTATTTTTTTTTTCTTAAATGTATTACCAAAAGTTCCTAATGACACCAAATATTAGGATAATAATAATGAGTTGTTAATTGAAAAATAAATATGATTGTTTCACTATGAAATTTTTTATATTACTGCCCTTTAAAATTTAAGTATCTTGCCACCCTATCCCCTACCATCAATAAGCGTTATATCTAAAACTTTACACGCTAGCCTAGTCGAATTGAAACTGCATAAGTTTACATACATAAGTCTACAGAAATTAGTAATCCTTGATACATGCGGAATAATGTGCAGATTTCTTAACAGTACTGACATAGCCCCCTTTTCAGAAAACACAACAGGTTAATATAGAAGAGTTTTTAATAATCACCGATCATCATCAGGCAAGAAATTAGTTTCCATTGATATCCCAAAAGATGTGAGTGAAGTCCTTTGGCATTAGCCCGTCTTCACTTTCTCAATGTTAATCAGTGAAAACTGAGAAGACCGGGAAAACAATAAGAACTTTATTAAGCTATCCTGGAAATACATAGCATAGATGACGAAGTTGATTTACTATTTTCACCACATGTGATACTTAATCGCCTGCGTTAACTCCCATCCAAGCAAAATAACGATAACTTCACTTAATTACTTTATTACTCCGAAAAGATTTATTTGAGGGCATATACAGAGTAGGTATTTTTAATACTGGATGATGTATTTTTATTTCTTAAATAACATGTAAATTTCTTATGGCTACCTCTGTCACAGTAGTAACTGTAGGCAATTATGCAGTCCAATGAAATTGTTGTTGTGTTTAACAACTACCCCGACTACCCCATATACCGGTATATTGACAAAAGTTGATTAGTAAAATTGGCTTATTTAACAGTTACATATTACGTACGAGAACAGCAAGAAATCAAGATAAAGTAAAATGTCCTTAAGTGTTACTGTTAAGTAGAATTTAATTGTTATACATATTATTTTTAGTATTCGTCAATCATCGTCTTATTTACCATTAGATTTAATGATATTTAAGTAACGTTCATTTAGTTATTTATTTCGTTTCATCATAATTATTTTGTACGTTTCAATAATTTATTTTCAAAGGAATCTGTATACCTAGAATTTGTCTCTTACTTTCGAAATTCCTGAATATAAATTTTTATGATACCGCCTGCTACCTCCAAGGGGACAGTTCTAACAACCAGGGTCGCTTGACGCTCTGATTTATCCACCCCTTCTACATTTTTGTAGTTATTAAGTAACATCTAGTATTTGTATGGCTACGATTTAAGTTGTTCAACAGTTAACATACTTTATAGCTATCCTTACCATTATCATAGTTTTGTACCTTTGAGTCAAAGTCTTCGTATTTTAAATGTATTTGTTAAGATTTAATATCCAACGTGTTTTTATCCTCCAACAAGAAAAGTTGAGTGTCATTAACTAAATTCGAGTTTTGACATTCATACGCAATCTAACAGTTACTTTAAGTCAACGTGGAAAAGAGTTAGTAGTAGTTAGGGATATATAAGCGCTACAAAATTTGCAGTACAATTTCTTGAGTATCTTATAATGCGTTATAAACGAAAACGCTAGTTTTCATCGTACCTTATAAGCACCTGATACAGCATTTTTAGCACGTACAACAAACACATGCAAGTCTTATCACGAGTAGTTTAACGCATACTTTGGAATCCCTCGCCCACACATTGTTACATTTCTGAAGGTTTTAAATGATAGGTAAATGGACACATACTTGAAAATCAACAGTGTCCTAAAATAAGAAAAAAACGAACTGTGAGGGATGTAGTTGAAATGGCGTTTAAATTTATTTCAGGAAAAATTAAAGAATACTCGGAAAATAAAATAAATACGCTAGATTTTGTAAAATATGTTTCTAATAAGCACTCTGTCTGTTTATAAGAAAATGCATCTTCATTGCAAATTCATTATTAGCAGGCAAGAAATTTTGGACGGGAGTTAGTGTGTGTCTCTAAGGAACTACCTAACTTGGACGCGAGTTAATGTGCACCGGGTAGTCTACAAAGAATTGGTAAATAAGTGAGCCTGTATAAGTGCAAAGTAGTTTAGCATAATGAGATTTTTTTTGTAATATAATTGTAAAAAAAGTCATGTAATACAGTTTTTGAAATATCCAGTACCAAATACCCTACGTAAATTGGCTTATCGAATTTTATTAACCAATTTATCTCGACAGTTGTCATATTAACCACAAAAACAATACAACTGTGAAAATTAGTTGAGATATATAAGAATTAGCTCCATATCTTCCTGACCATTTTGTTACTAATTTTGTAGCTTTACATTTTCGTACATGTTCTATTGTTTTATCAAAAACTGCGTTATTAACTTATTAATTAGTTCGCAAAAGTTTTTTTCAAATTCATGTTTGCTAGCTTTCTTAAGTTCGTATTCAGGTCAACATACTTTTTTAACCGACAAAAGTTTTATGGTGAATGATATACTTTTATTTATCAAAGATTGCTGTTAATGGTTTAGGTATTGGAGGAACTAAATGTTTTGGAATCAATACTAAAGCCTTATGTTTTTTATGTAGTGTACTTGGATAATGTGCATCAATTTCGAATATGTAGCAATATTTTCCATTATCTGAATTTTATCAATATCGATGGAATAAAGTCATTTACCAATTCAAATACACCTTCAGGAAGCGGAAAAATTATTTATATGTCATAAAACATAAGGTATTATACTGGTTTACCGGCCACGTATTTATTAGTTGCTATTGTTATTGAAATTTGCGGATTCAAACTTTTCAGGATCTATAAGTGCTGAATATTTTAAAAAGAAGTTTGACCCAATTGAACTGTTCCTGTTGTTTCAAAATCTGTCTAGTGATAATAATGATGAAAAAAATAACTACAAATTTCTAATAATAACGATTAAAATGTAATACACTACAAAAAATCCCAGAAAAGAATATTTAATTTTGAAAGGTAAAGGTAAAACATTATTCCTCATTTAGTTTATTCATTAAAGTCAACACCATTAACATGAGAGTAAAGAAACAATGAGGATCATCAAGAAGAAAAGGAGAAAGAAAACAACAAAAACAGAGTAAAGTAACTTTCAGTAGCCTCGTTAAAAACATAAAGAAACAAATCCTTCAAAAGAAATTTAATGATATTTCTGGAACAATTCAGAGAAGTAATTAAGCCGAAAAGAAAACAATTACGGGTAGTAATAGTAGAAAGGAAATACGCGAAACGCAAATTTGAAGAAAATCAAAGACATAATCGAGAAATGGAAGCTGTAGCTGTAAAATGAGAAAGAGGGTTGCACCTAAAACCGTATAAAAGAGGATTGAGACATTTTTTTACGAGTAAAACAAAACTTCCAATGAAATTACCAAATAAAATTCTAAACTGATATCAGCATTCGTAAATTTATAAAAGCATTAAAAGTTCCTAACTTTGGAGGTATACTTTCACATGATCGATTGCATAGAAGAATTAGAAAAAATGAGTCGGGTGTTATAAATTTGTTAGACGACAGCGCACAGGAACCCACTGGACTACCTGTAAGAATAAAGGATCTAACGTAGAATATTTTGATTGATTTGGTAATTTAAGAAGGCCATTGAAAGCGAGAAATTATTTTAATTTAGATGGATTATGTACAATAAGACATAATCATACGCCCTATCAGTCATATAACACTTGGAATTATTGGCACATATGTATTTATTTCTTATATAAAAAAATAAAACTGTATATAAGATACAACAGCATGTTTTAATCTACCATTGGTGTCGGCTTAATATAAAAACAGAGAGAGGGAAAGAAACACAGAGACACGTTAAAATGTCTTATCTGCTCATGTATACTAATTAGGAATTGTGGGAACACTCGGTATATCAATAAACAATTTAAAGGTGTAAGAATTAAAAAACTGTAAATGCTTCATTTGTGCTAACTTAGTAAAACCTCGACACAGTGCGACCAACTAGGTCAAAGACATTTGCATACACAAATGTAATTTGCTGAACCACGTACTACCATAAGAACCCTGTAAATAGATTTTGTATAAATACAATATAAATAGTGCGTTTTAGAAAATACCACAAATGGCGCAGTAAACGCCATCTGTAGCACGATGCTACATTTTAGGATTAAGTATGCTCCAAGAAGGTCTACTTGTGTGGATATCTACTTGCTGAAAACGAATCCCGCCGTAGCTAACCTCAACGTGATAGGCACGTTAGCTTAATCGAATAAAATAATTCAAAGTGGTCTGTATTCTGTCGAAACTGCCAGACACGAAGAAATAGTTGACAGAACACCATCATTATTTAATTCAACTCCAGAGAATCTGCTGTGAATAATCTGGTCGGGTCGCCTTCCTCAAAGCCTTCCAATAGTTATCGCAACCATGAAAGACAAACAGCTGAATGAGGTGGCCGAAATCGCCGATTACATCATGGAAGTTAACAAAACGTAATCCATTGACCACAAATTTTGTTAGTCACATCTAATACGACTACACCATAATCGTAGCTACGACCACGCCTACTTTCGTGTATGATAGCATCCAACATTTGACCAATAAGGTACAAGCACTGCAAATGGACCTATATCATATTAAAAAAACCAAACTGTTCGGTGAGGTCGATCTCGTTTCCAGCCCCGTGTTATGCTTTCGGATTTCTTAATTTAAATAATACCTTTGGTTTTATTGGGTTTTATTATGTACACTACTTTTATTCACAATATTTACATTTTATTCCAATAATATTGGATTGTTGGTTTTCATTTTAATCGGTATAAGTATAATCGTTGTATTTGATTTCGATTTACAAACAATGAATTTTCGGTGATAAGTATGTATGATAAAATTGTTTCGGTTTTAATACTGGCTTGTTTTCGTTTTACTGTACAGACTTGAATTCCCTTATTTGTCTAAAAATTTATCTGAAATACTACTTAGAACTAACTCCCTCCAAAGTACCCTATTCGAACAATTATTTTTGTTGTTGGAACCGCCGACAAGACGTTCACCTGTAAAATGGTCGGTACCTGGGTTGAATAGCGGCATTTCCAGACCCTCGGTACGCTGGGAATGCTTTGAATATCTATTGTAATAAAGTAATAAAATTTACAGGCCAACGCTGGAAAGATGTGCAACTTTTACTATTTATATTTAAACTTAAAACTAAAATATACATACACTGAAAATAACCATTAAACAATTTGCAAACAAGCATAAACAATCGAATATAAATATAAATACATTTATACAAATGTACATTGAGGACGCAACATTCTGCCCGTCTTGAAAGCACTACGTCTCTTTCAATGTAATTAATGATTGTCGTTAGGTAACGGGCATATTTTAGTAAGAGCGCGTTTCTCGGTTCCCGACACCGTTTTCACTGTAACTTCCCTCACTAAATTATCCGTTCCGGGATGAACATCGACAACACGACCAAGTGTCCATTGTAGTGGAAGAAGATTGTCTTCTTTTAGAATGACTACTGTTCCTACGGGAATGATGACCTCCTTTGATTTCCATTTTGCTCTCTGCTGCTGCGAACTCAAGTACTCCCTTGTCCATCGCCTCCAGAAATGTTGACTTATTTGTTAAATTTGTTGCAACCGGGATAATCGATTGACCTTTATGTCGGCAAGATCACGTTCCACAATAGCGGTGAGTGGCATACCAATAAGAAAGTGGCCGGGTGTAAGGACGTCCAATTCGTTTGATGAATTTGGCATAGGTACTAGAGGACGGGAGTTAAGAATGGCTTCGATTTGGGATAATACTGTATACAACTCCTCAAATGTCAGTGCTTTATTACCGACGATACGTTTGAGGTGGTACTTTATTGATTTTGTTCCCGCCTCCCAAATTCCTCCAAAATGAGAGGAATTGGGTGGTATAAAATGCAAAGAAATATTGTCTTTCGATAAATTGTCTGTTATTTGGTTTTTAACCTGGCATTGTGAAATAACTGATACAGTTGTATTAGTTCGCGATTGGCTCCTACAAAATTTGTGCCATTGTCGGAATAAATGTTACAGACTTTACCTCTTATAGCGACAAATCGTTTCAACGCGGCTAAAAATGCCTCTGTGGTTAAGCTGGTAACGAACTCGATGTGCATAGCCTTTGTTGCCAAACAAATAAACAGTGCGATATAAACCTTACATGAACCACGCATACGACCTTCCTTCATCAAAAGAGGACCAGCGTAATCCAGTCCCGTGTGGATAAAAGGTTTTGACTGTTGAACTGTAGCTCTTGGTAAATCAGGCATAATTTGTTTAGCTGCCTTTGGATTGGCTTTGAAACATGTGATGCAAATATGAATAACACCCTTTACAATATTTCGACCAGAAATTGGCTAGTATTTTTCTCTTAGCATTGATAACGTTAACTGAGATCCTGCATGAAAATATTTCGTATGGTAATAAGATATTATCAATTTTGTGATGTGATGTTTTGGTAAAATGTTAGGGCGTTTTGTATTGAATGAAACATGGGCGTTGTTCAACCTACCACCTACTCGCAATATTCCGTTGTTATCAAGAAAAGAGTTTAAAGATAATAGTGAGCATGATTTATCTAATTCTTGACTGCAGTCTAATTTTCTTATTTCGCTAGTGAACATCTCGCGTTGAATTGATTTATTTATTATCTGAATTGCTAGTTCTAATTCTGCGGAAGATAAATTGGTTAATAATTTTTTATTTTTGAATTTACAATTGTTGATAAAACGAAGGATGTATGCAGTGACTATGAATATTTTAAAGACAAAATTGACCATAAATTTGTTTTAACCATTGTTGCATGACAATTGCACTGTTCTGGGAGTAACTAGTTTTTTAAAATTGTTGTTGTTCGATTGGGCCATTGCGAAGAATCAATGGTTAACCATGAAGGTTCATGCCACCATAGTTTATTGTCTATCAAATTAAATCGGCTGGATTTTCAGCAGAAATAACTTGACGCCACTGGTTTTGTTCTGTTTTGCGTTGAATTTTAGCGACCTTATTGGCTACAAATGTTTTTAAGTTCCTAATTGGAGATGCCAACCATGATAACACAATGTTTGAGCTCGGTAGCATTAGATTTTTCATTGGGGCGATTCTTGGTTTGGAACACACTAATCTACACGAATAAAGTCCATTTGCATAACCTGTGTGTTAAGGATTATAGTCACACATGCCTGTATATTATACCCTGTATATTTTCTATGAACGAGTTTGTGAGGTAACCCTGAGTGGGGTGATTGGGATATACAAGGTTCATCGATTTTTGTATGCCATCTTGACGGTGGTTTTTTACCTGTGCAACACGCATCGTGTTGGCATTCTTTTCGAGACACACATACAGTCCACAACGCACTTCACTCATTTTTATTAACAATAAAGAGTTAAACCAGACAAAATAGATTTTACTAGTGCCTATACAACTCAAATTATACATAAAAAGTTGGTCCATACGAGCGCGATGGTGGATGCTTTATTGTTAATTATGCTATTCTAATGGTAACTGGTAGCAATACTAATCTAATCTGCAAGCGAACAAACACAAGACTCAAGAAAACGTAAGTCACTTTCCTTTAATACATATTTCCTTTATTTAAATGCTACTTGCTATGACACAGAATAGTATTTAAATAAGAATGTCTGATCAAGAACAAAGCGAATTATCTACTTTAAAAATAAAAAGAGGTCAATTGAAAGCCCAAATAACACGATTCCAAAACTTTCTAAATTCATTTAGTGAAACAAAGAACACTATTTTGGAAATACAAGACCGCTTTGCTAGGCTGAACGGAATTTTGGATCAATTTGAAAAGGTTTAAAATGATATTGAATATATAGTATTTTGGGGGATGTTCAGTTTGACGAACGCGAAACATTTGAAAACACATTTTACAAAGCTAGTACCGATCCTAATAAATTATTACAAGTTCATAAAGACAATACTCAAAATGTTCAACTTGAAATTATGACAACTCGGGAGGTAGACACGCCAGTTGGTTCAAGTGCGGCTACAGGTACAGCAGAAGTAGGAAATCAATATCAATTAGGTTTAGGCTTAAACAGAGATAACACAAATGTCTTAGGAAGCGTAAAATTGCGACATATGGACGTACCAGATTTCCACGGACAATTCGACGAATGGTTAACTTTTAAGGATAGTTTTGTTACGTTAATTCACGAAAATCCGAAATTATCAAACATACAAAAATTCTTTTATTTGAGATCATGCCTCAAGGGCGAAGCAGTAAATGTAATTCATTCCATGAAGATGACACACAATAATTACCCTACCGCGTGGGATATGTTACAAAAACGCTACGAAAATACGAAACGCATTATTAATACGCATTTGAACTCTATACTCGAATTACCGCACGTAAAGCAGGAATCTTATGTACAATTACGTACTTTACTTGACGAGTTTTCAAAGAATTTCTACGCATTAGAAGCCTTAGGTCAACCCACTAATTATTGGGATACGCCAATGATTTGTATTATTATTTCTAAAGTAGATTTGCAAACAAAACGTGAATGGGAACATCATATACGAAAGGATGAAGCAAAGAATGTTACTTTAACAAAATTACTGAATTTTCTTATTGATCGGTGTCAATTTTTGGATACTCTTGAAAATAAACGCAAAAATGTAAAGGGTTCTCGCGATGAAAAATCTTTTACTCATTTGGCTTTAAACAAAGTATCTTGTTCGTTTTGCAAAGAAAGTCACTTCAATAATCAATGCAAAAAACTATTAAGAATGTCACTGCCTAATAGGTTAGCAGAAACTAAAAAACTTAAGCTATGCATAAACTGTTTAAGGCCTAATCATTTTGTGGCGGATTGTAAATCGAGTTTATGTAAACATTGCAATAAGAAGCATCATACCCTATTACACAATTCTGAGCTTATAGTT
The DNA here is from genome assembly GCF_000699045.2 of Agrilus planipennis. Taxonomy (NCBI): domain Eukaryota; kingdom Metazoa; phylum Arthropoda; class Insecta; order Coleoptera; family Buprestidae; genus Agrilus; species Agrilus planipennis. Next base: position 1,500,389 of record NW_020438933.1, read on the forward strand.
AATAACGATACATCCAGTGAAATAAATAAATCGGTAACAGACAAAGACACGCACACATCAGTAGCATGTACGAGTTTTACGCAATACGTGCAAAAATCTTGCATGATGCAAAAGGGTAAATCGTCGCAGGTTTTACTTGCCACAGTCGAAATAAACATTCTCGATTCTAATGGAAAACGGGTATCTTGCCGTGCACTGCTAGACAACGGTTCTCAGTCTAACTTTATGACAAAATCTATAGCGAGAAAGCTGAATTTAAAAACTAAACAAATTCGTACTCCAGTAGCTGGTGTAAACAACTTATTAAGTTATATTTCGGACAAAACTGAAGCTACTATATATTCTAAATGTAGCACATTCAAAACAAGGGAAACATTCTTAATCATTGAACAAATTACCGCTAGCATGCCACAAACATCGTTCGATATTACAGAATTAAAATTACCAAGCAATATAAGGTTAGCAGATGAAAACTTTCATCAATCTGGTCCTATTGATTTGCTTTTAGGTGCAAATATATTTTTTGAAACACTGCTAGGGGGTCAGATTAAGCTAATGCCAGCCGGACTGATTGTCTAAGAAACGAAATTTGGTTGGATAGTTTCTGGTTCGTTATTCTTGCCTAAAACTAACAATTCCGTATTCTGTAGTTTAACTATTTCCGATCATCAGTTACACGAGCAGGTTAAGCAGTTCTGGACGATAGAGGAAATACATGAGAAAAAATGTCTATCAAAAGAAGAACTAGAATGCGAACAGCATTTTATAGAAACAGTTAAGCGAGACTCTAGTGATAGGTTTGAAGTTAGTTTACCTTTAAAAAACAACGTTTCGAAATTAGGCGATTCTAAACATAATGCAACAAACAGATTTTTAGCACTAGAAGGTCGTTTAAAGCGTAATGTCGATTTAAAATCACAATATAAAAATTTTNGTGAACATCTCGCGTTGAATTGATTTATTTATTATCTGAATTGCTAGTTCTAATTCTGCGGAAGATAAATTGGTTAATAATTTTTTATTTTTGAATTTACAATTGTTGATAAAACGAAGGATGTATGCAGTGACTATGAATATTTTAAAGACAAAATTGACCATAAATTTGTTTTAACCATTGTTGCATGACAATTGCACTGTTCTGGGAGTAACTAGTTTTTTAAAATTGTTGTTGTTCGATTGGGCCATTGCGAAGAATCAATGGTTAACCATGAAGGTTCATGCCACCATAGTTTATTGTCTATCAAATTAAATCGGCTGGATTTTCAGCAGAAATAACTTGACGCCACTGGTTTTGTTCTGTTTTGCGTTGAATTTTAGCGACCTTATTGGCTACAAATGTTTTTAAGTTCCTAATTGGAGATGCCAACCATGATAACACAATGTTTGAGCTCGGTAGCATTAGATTTTTCATTGGGGCGATTCTTGGTTTGGAACACACTAATCTACACGAATAAAGTCCATTTGCATAACCTGTGTGTTAAGGATTATAGTCACACATGCCTGTATATTATACCCTGTATATTTTCTATGAACGAGTTTGTGAGGTAACCCTGAGTGGGGTGATTGGGATATACAAGGTTCATCGATTTTTGTATGCCATCTTGACGGTGGTTTTTTACCTGTGCAACACGCATCGTGTTGGCATTCTTTTCGAGACACACATACACTCCACAACGCACTTCACTCATTTTTATTAACAATAAAGAGTTAAACCAGACAAAATAGATTTTACTAGTGCCTATACAACTCAAATTATACACTGTGCGAACATATACGCATGCCCCATATGCACTCTCGGATGCATCGCAAAAGGCATGTAATTCTAATAAAATAATCGAATGATTTTCGCTTATGCGCTGCGGAATTTTCAAATTTGCTAGGTTCTCTAAATTATCTATATAATTCAGCCATTCGGTATAGATTTTTAATTTTTAAAATTCCTGCTATCGAATTCGTCCGGTAAGGAGATCATCGACGTAAAAATCTCTAGATATTATTAGATGTCCCTCAGGATAGTTTTGCTTTGCATCTAAAGCTGCTTGATGCAGACTCCTAATCGCTAAAAGTGGTGCACATTTTGTTCTGTATGTTACAGTGCAAAGACGATATTAACGAATTGGTTCGTTGGGATTTGTGCCCCAAAAAATTATTTGCCAATCACGGTCGCGTGTATCAACCTTGATTTGGCGATACATTTTTGTAATGTCAGCTGATAAAACATATTGATGTGTTCGAAAACGCGTTTAAATAGAAAAGAGGTCTTCTTGAATAGTAGTTCCTAACAATAATTTATCGTTTAAACTAAATTGATTTGATGTTTTTGCGGAACCGTCGAATACAATTCTTATTTTGGTAGTTAAGCTATCGGTTTTAAATATAGCATGATGTGGTAAATAGAACACATCTTGATTTTTATTAAAGTCGGGTTGTACTATCTCCATATGACTTAATGAGTTATAGTGTGGGGTTCTTTTGTAACCTTTTTTCTAACTGATGAAATCGTTTTAAGGCCATATCTCGCGATTCGCCTATTTTAATTTCGGTTTTTAATGGAAGTCTAACTACGAAACGTCCGGTTGTTTCTCGTTTATAATTTTTTACAAAATGAATTTCACAAGCGGTTTCTTCTATTGTACAATTATTGTAGTGATCATTAATAGCCTCAATTTCTCAAAATTTTGTTAATTGTAGATCGAGTTGTACAAAATTGCATGTTTTATTATGATATTGCAACCCATTTAATATCCACCCGAAATGTGTTTTTTGAAGTCTATGATTTGGACAAACTTTAATGCTACCTACACATAATATTTCCCAGAATAATTCTGCGCCTATTAGTATATCAATTTCACGAGATATATTAAAATTTGGATCAGCTAAGGTGATTTCTTGAATATTTACTTGGTTTTTAGAGAACGAAATTGATGGTAAATAATCGGCTAAATTTTGCAACACAAAACAAACTAAAGTTTTTTGAAAAGAATTTAACCGTGATTTGATTTTTACATTTGTTGAATAATTTACTTGCAAACTGCTATTGCATACTCCCCCTAGTGTAAAATTTACGTTTGAAAGCGGCAAATTTAATGTTTTAATTTTTCGGAAATTAAATTAAGTTGAGACCCTGCGTCTAATAAAGCTCTGCACGGCTGAAGCTTACATTAACGGTTATATACAAGAATTTCAATGTTTGAATGTTATCAGAAGATTTATGATTTTGTCTAAAGCAATTTGAACATAAATTGGTTTTTTGTATGAACTTAATTCGATCATTAAGAGCCATTTTAATAAGTTTATCGCATTGGTTAATGTAATGTTTGAACTTACACAGAGGACAACTTAACGTATTCGGCTTAAAATGTGTTTAAAAAATTTTGTTTTGGTTTATTAAATGAATTCTTGTTTGTAATTTTATCGGTTTGCATTCTTACCCTTTCAAAACTGACATAATTTTTGGTTTGTTCTAGAGTTTGTATCAATTGACAACGATTGGATAAGAAATTAATTACATGTTCAATTGAAGGCAGTTCGGAAGTCATTGGCGACTCTAACTCTTTAATTAGTCATTTATTTTGATATCGCTCTTTTAATAATTGTCAAGCAGTATCGTAATTATCTGACGATGCAGTTAACGAGTTAATTACCCGCGCAGCCTCAGAGGTTAGACACATCTTTAAATAATAAAATTTTTCGATATTGTTGATATTAGTATTGTTATGAATAACGAACACAAATAAATCATAAAAGGAATACGACTCTTCGTAATTGCCGCTAAAATGAGGTAAGTCGATTTTAGGCAACTGAATATTATTATTGACTGTTTGGGGCGAATTTTAACTTTTATTACTATTGTTGCTATCAGCATCTTTATTATTAGAAACGAACGAATCAATTTTAGCGTTATATGCCGCAACTACAGCGTAATAAGCTTTTTCAAACTCATCTCGTTCTTGAAAATCTAATTCTGATTTGTCCAACAACTCTATATTCAGCTGTACATTCTCAAATTCGCTTAACCAAGGTTTTATATCATCTAATGTACTTATTAATTGTTCCTTAATATTAGGACAATCCTTAAGTGTAGTGATAAAATTAGTAGCTTTAGTTAATTTTGATTTAATTACAGTTCTCTGCGATACGAGAGGTTTTCTATCAGTCATGATATTAGATTTATCTATAAAACAAAAAATTAAAATAAAACGATAGACAAACGAAGAGATGTATACATTTAAAATCAGGTTAAAAAAGGATTAGGAAGTGAGAGTTGCCACTAACTTGTTTTGGTTGCATTAATTGTTGATTTCCCTTGGTGAAGATGGATGGAAAACCTCGTTGTTGAGTGATGGCACACTGTCGATGGTTGGAAAATCTCGTTGTTTTGCTGGTGTAACGTTTTCTCACAAAATCAGATATCCAGCTCGAAGGACCAATGTTCGGTGAGGCCGATCTCGTTTCCAGCCCCGTGTTAAGCTTTCGGATTTCTTGATTTAAGTAACACCTTTGGTTTTATTGTTTTTTATTACATACACTACTTTTATTCACAATATTTACACCTTATTCCAATAAAATTGGATTGTTGATTTTTATTTTAATCGGTATGAGTATAATCGTATTTGATTTCGATTTACAAATAATGAATTTTCGGTGACAAGTATGTATGATAAAATTGTTTCGGTTTTAATATTGACTTGTTTTCGTTTACTGTACAGACTTGAATTCCCTTATTTATTTAAAAATTTATTTTAAATACTACCTACAACTAACTCCTTCCGATTCAGAAATTCCTAGTCGACACTGGCCTCGTCAGAAATCCACGTTCATGCTACAGGCAGCAAACGTCACAAACAGCGACTTATGGTACTTGTAGAAGTCAAAAGAAAAAAAATATGGTCATTGTTGATGTGTAGACAAAACAATAATATCTAGCATCTCAATTCCTGTTCCTGAGCGATTGGCGAATTAGGCATGTAAATTTAATGTACAAACTATATATGTAGTTAGTTGAACCAAGATACCAAGTCGACCAGTCTCGACGTACATTTTTCCAGAAAAATAAAAGTTATATTAAAAAATTACTGCAGCGTTTTAGTGTTTTAATAAATTAAATTACTAAAAGAGCTAGCACAGTCCATCCCTGAATTTAGGCCTACGAAGATGAATCCCATGACCTTTCATTATAGCTGACGTCACGAAACCAATCATCCGTGCTGATTTCCTTGCACACTACCAATTGCTGGTAAACTTAAACAACCAACGACTCCTGAATCGACTCATCCACCTCACCACATCCGGTCAACTAACTAACTGCAGCCAACCCTCCGTCACTATCGTCACAGATACGAAATCGACCACTTCCGTTTACCACGATGTACTTTAGCTTTTCCCCTCATTAATTCGACCCAGTGGCTAGATCATCAAACAAAGCACTACATCAATATTACCCCCGGTCCACCGGTAGTACGTAAACCATGACATTTGCTCCGGACCGTTTCTTTGCAGCCAAGAGAGAATTTGAAACGTTGGTACAGCTAGGTATCGCACGTCCTTCCTTCAGTCCCTGGGCATCGCCACTACACGTGGCCTCAAATAAATACGATGAATGGCGCCCATGCGGAGATAACCCGGCTCTCAATGCGACAACAATCCTGGACAGATATCCTATATGCAACATTGATGATTTCACACCTGCATTGGCAAACAAGACAATTTTCTCTACGATCGATCTGATTTGCACCTATAATCAGATTCCAAGTGCAGAAGAAGATATTCCGAAAACAACAATTACAAGACCGTTCTAGATCTAGCATTTCCGTCATTTCCTAGAAGCCCGTGACTCCATAATTTTTACAGATCACAAGCCCATTACCTTTACTTTCCGTCAGAACCCTGACAAATGCTCCCCCAAACAGATACATCATTTCCATTTCATTAGCCAATTCTCAAGGAACATTCAGCATATTTCTGAGAAGATAATATTATTGCCGACACACTCTCACGAATTTGTGACCTATCAACACACGACGATTACGAAGTGCTTTCTTCTGAGCAGGAATCCGACAGGGAACATCAAGAGTACCTCAAATTAAACCAATCCCTACAACTCAAACAGATTCACATTCCTGGCTCAAACAAAGCAATTTTCTGCGACATTTCTATTGGTACGTCAAGACCCTGCTTTCAAACAGTTACGTTTCCTAACACGTTCTGGCATTCGTGTATCCATAAATCTGTGACCCAACGATTGATTTCGCTATCTGCTAACATAGACTGTGCCAAATAGGCACGCGAGTGTCTTCCTTGCCAAAAAGCAAAAATTACATGCCACGTTTTTCCATCCTTGGGCAAATTCGAATTGCCATCAGGAAAATTCGACCACGTCCACATTTACATAGTTGTGATGTTACCACCATTATTGTCCAACGTGTGTAGACAGATTTGCCCATGACAAGTCAAGAAGTCACAACAGCAGCACGAATGTTCTACGAAGGATGGATCTGTAGTTTTAGCGCACCCTTAAGAATCACTACGAACCAAGGTAGACAATTTGAGTCCAAACTTTTCAAAGAGCTGTCGCATTTAACAAACTCAAAACATATTCATACAATGTCATACCACGCCTCAGCAAATTGTACGGTTGAGCGATTACAAGGAGCCATAACTTGTCATTAGAACAACAGCTGGATTAGGACTTCCCGCAGCTTTACTAGGTATTCGTGCGATCTGGAAAGAAGATCTAAAAACAACAGCCGGCCAAATATTATATAGAATTTCTAGCACCGGATACCCGACAGTCTCACACTACCAGCCAGACATAAGCACAGCAACTTCACGATTACTTTCAACTTCTACGACCTATAGCTGGAAAAAATCATCTATAAAGATCTACAATCAGCCAAGTATGTCCTAATAGTTTTTATACGATGGTGCATACAAACTGCTCAAACGAAGCGAACATTCATTCACGATTCAACTTCCCAACTAAAGCAAGACAGTATCTATCTAGAGACTCAAACCAGCGTTTATCGCGGCAATTGAACAACATCTTCAAGCTACCCCTCCAGTGAAGAAAATGGACGACCGACCAGCACAAAAACCCGATCCGGTCGTCGAGTACGTTATCCAAATTACTTCCGAACAGCTTAATCCACAGCGTCCCTCGCTGGAAGGGGGGTTCTGTGGGAACATTCGGTATATCAATAAACAATTTAAAGGTGTAACAATGAAAAAATTGAAAATGAAATTTGTGCTAACTTGTAACTTTGTAAAACATGTTAAGCCAGCAGGTAAAATTAGGTATGTGTTGTGTCGGAGCTGCCTGCGACGCGCTGATGAGATCCAAAAAGATCGAAATCGCGATCGGCGTCTGGTAGTTTCAACAGAATACAGACCACTTCGAATTATGTTATTCGATTAAGCTAACGTGCCTATCACGTTGAGGTTAGCTACGCCGGGATTCGTTTTCAGCAAGTAGATATCCACACAAGTGGACCTTGTTGTTGACCAGGACTTTCTTGATGTTATAAATTCACGTTTCCTTTCAATCAAATTTACTGTTGAAATGGAGAAAGATGGCAAGTTACAATTTTTAGATACGTTGGTTGTAAGAAATGGGAATTCCTTAGAATTCGACATCTACAGAAAACTCACTCGTACCACTAGATATATAACCAACGATCTAATCATTGTGTTCAACATAAAATTGCTACTTTTTAATTTCCTTGTGGCTGTAGATAGCTTATCTTCCCTCTTAGTAGAAGTAGAAATCATAAGAAACTCTGTACAATTAAGAAAATTGCGAAAAACAATGGTTACAATTCTATTATTGACAAATTAATTAATAAGATTAAATTTAGAAATTTTGTTTCAAGATCTACGACTTTTCAAACAGACACTAATAGGACCAAGTTTATTACTATGCCATACGAGCCAAGACTTACTCGAGGACTCGAGGGTATTTTTCGAAAACATGGTTTACGGATTGCTTAGAGTTGAAATGGCATCTCCATTCAAACTCTCCTTGGTAACCCTAAGGATAAAATTTCTTTCTTAGAAAGTCGGGGATGCATGAAATTAGCTGCAATGACTGTGGTAAAAAATATATTGGACAAACTAGACGCTCAATCAAAACTAGATTTAAGTGACTGTAAGTCTCAGACAACACGAAGAAAAAATATGATTTACTTATTTTTTAATTTTTTTTATATATAAAGTTACACTAAAAATTTGAAAAAAAATATATGATATACTCTGTAATGTAGTTTTAAGACTCGCATTGGTCTCAACTCTCTTGCATTATTACTTTTTGAGATATATGACTTTGAATAAGTCATGCGTACAGTTATTTTTTCCCATATCTCAAGGTCAAAGCGAAAGCTAGCCGCGAAAAGTACATGAGTTCTGTTTGTACATCAAGGTGGTATTAAAACATAAGTTTCGATATAGGTTCCCAGTTGGTGGCTGACTCGTCATACTCCGGCTAAACCCTGACAATTAGTTCCTTTTTAGGTTTAGTTCACATCAGTCCCTGAAGAAGGTAACCTTGTTACCGAAAAGTGCTTCAGACAACTAAAGTGTCGTGTTTTGGTGTTGCGGTTTGAACTATTTTGTTTGTTCTATATACCATGTTGTAATTATAAGCTGACCGTGTACGTTTTATCGCTGGTTAAAATACAAATATATACACATAAATAAAAGAAACCACCTAATTTTAATTTTGCAATTTTGTAATTTTGTTAATAACCGACAACAAAGCTCTATAAACGAGAATTTTATTTTCTTATAATGGGTCGTTTCGAGAATTTTGTCAATTTTGGTCATCTTCAGGCTATAAACAATATCATACAAAGATTTTTAATTACCTAACACATTTCATAAATCAGTAATAGATTACGAACCAAACTTTTGAGTTATTTAATATGTTTTGCAGATTACCGTGTCTGCAAGTGAAATAGAAGCGCTTTTAATTACAAACACTTCGCCCGAAAACGAGCTAATGAGCAATGTAGTTGATTGGGAAAAGGTAATATCACAACCAGATAAAATAGAATTTGGTGGATAACAGTAATCTCTGTATACAACACAATTTCCAGCGTTTTTTTCAAATGTTTTGCTTTTTAGGATCCTATCATAAACCTTAAATCACAAAGTAGTTCTTTTGAAACAAATTTGGTATTTTTTTATAGGCATGAAATGGTTTATTCTTAATTTAGATTTTTTTAGCAAAGTGTTTGTATGCCTTTCACTGATCGAGATTCTCACCGTCAAGCAAAATTAACACTTATTTATTCTGAAGATGTACTGGTAAAAGTTTCTCTTTTACTTTATATAGTATCTACTATATCGATAAACAAATTATCTTTGAATGAGCCCACTATTACGCATTCGAGTTGGTAAATTAACCAACCTTTAATCAAGTGCAGCACACTTCATTGAAATGATATCAATGATTTATGAGATGGAAGGATTATGTAACTAAATAAATTACCAAAACTTTTAAGAAATTTTATTGCAGGAATACAATCATCACCTGATGTGAAACAATTATTACGTTCCTAAAACAAATTTTCTCGAAACATTTGGTATTTTATTGGTAACATTACCGATAAGTTTCAACAAGTGGCAGCATTTATTCTCACCATTTTACAAGAATATTTTTATTAAAGATATTTTGTAGGGTATTCTGTGTTAACTTTTATAACTATTAGGTCTTATCAGAATTCATAGCGGCGATTCTAACATAACCGTTTATTCCGACCGTGGTCTATAAAGCCGAACTTTAGATATTGTAGCGAGCACGAGTGTGTTTCTGTGCGATCGGGCATACGTGTGCGTGGACGGCTTATCGATTCGCCGACTAGCTACGGGCTTCTTTCTTCATGTGCGCCGTATTTGTAAATGTGTGTGTCATACCGGCGTTCTGGCAAAACAGTTACAGTTCAAAGAAAAACTAAACGATCCGGATGTTTCTAGAGGGTTCCAGAAAGGAAACAAAAGAGTATTTAAAGGAAGAGACGATCGCCGAGAGAAGTAGAAATAAATTGACCGTTGCAGAAGTGAATCCAGAAATAAACCGACAGTGATAAAAGTGATATAAATAGCGCAGTGAATAGTGATAAATTAACAGCAGTCTAAATAAGTAGAATAATTCATAACCTAAGTTTAGTAATAATTTAATAGTGTTTTTAAGTTCTTTAATAATTAGTGTAAATAAATTGTTTTTGTCGTTATCAGTCTTCGAAGTTAATTTTGTTAAACCTACAAACATTACAATAATAATTACATTTTGGATTATACGTTTTGTTGATTTTTTTTGTTGTTTAACATGTGTAACTCTCGCGTAAATTTTCAAACGGTTATTGTTAAACCACTCGTCGGACAACATAAAAAATTAATTTTATTTAAATGGGGCGCGGCGGAAAAGAAACGGTTAAAAGCGTTAGAAATGTGGAATTACAGGCGAATGATGAGGATACCGTGGATAGAGATGGTTAAAAATGAAGAGGTATTAGAAAGAATAGGAGAACACAGGACTATGGAAGTCAATAAGAAATAGGCGAGATAGGTTAGTAGGACACCTTCTCAGGTATGTAGGTCTAGTTAGAAACACATGAGAGGCAGGAACGGGAGTTAGGAGGGGTAGAGGTAGACCTAGATTAGATTATTGTTCGCAAATAGTTAAGGATGTAGAATAGGCAAGGAGGAGGTGCGTGTCCAACCAGTCTTAGGAGACGACCTTTCGATGATGAGTTTAAATATACAATATTGTGAAAAATTAATAATTCAATGTTCCCTTTTTTAAATGTTGTCTACTTTTGATAAACACATTGTTTACAAAATAATTAAAAAATTACTTTTTATCGGCCTTAATTTAAATCCGTTTCATCAACGTATAAGTCGCGATCGATTTCTGTCAATTTTTCTTAAAGAACAAGGACTAATATTTAAATTAGATTAAAGCATAAATAAAGTTATTTCAAATAGATATTGATATAAAACGTTTAACAAATACAATAAATAAGTTGACAAAAATTAAAATACTCATTTCAAATTTACAGTTAACAACTTTTAATGGTGTTCAAAAAGATTAATTTATCGGAATAATAAAGTCTAAAAATTAATAACGTTGTTTTTCTCTGCAGGAAAAAAGCAACTTACGAGGAAAGTAAATCATCTAGGGAACGACCTACAATATGCCCTATTTGTTTTAATGACGTGATTACTCATTTCAGTAGGCATCTCACTCGCCATCATGCTGATCATAAAGACGTTAAATTGCTTAAAGACTTTGAAACCGCGGAGTAAAGAACGACTTGTGACGGTTGCAGCTCTGAGAAAATAGGGTAACTTTCACCTCTAGACATAAAGGGTGTTTTACACCCTGTTAGAAACTCCGCTGGTTCAGACACAGAGTATTATACTTGCACGTATTGCCTAGGTCACTATAGTAAAACTTCACTACATAAACACGCAAAAACTGCAAAAGTATGTATGGACGAAAACGATATGGAATTGCCAAGTTTATGGCTCACACACCTAAAACGCATGCTGAATTTTATAGGTACCCATCTGAATATCTCATTCTTTATAAATCGAGTTTAATGGGTTTGCTAAACCATTGAAATCTAGAAATAATAGAAACTATGAACTAGGCTAAGTCACACCGAAGTTTTCTTTTTTTTTCTTTATATGCTGAATATTGTCCTTATTTTGTATGTGGCGTCGTATCATCTCGAAGGTGTACTCTATCGGGCGTCGTATCATCCGGTCGGTATGTATGCATGTTAGATCTCGAATGATTTAAGAGATAAAACAAGAATTTTATTGACAGCACCAATCTCCACAAGGTTGCTTATCTTGTTCGATAAGGGATGGTGATGTGTTGACTTTTCAATACGTTTGTTAATATAACTTATTTAAGTTGTACAAAATAACTTCTTTATTACAAACTATTGACTTGGAGTGTAGACTGCCTTTGATAATCACTAAACCAACTTATTTAAGTTACCTAGTAACTTCTGATTTAGAATATCTATTAAAATAAAGTAAATGTTGAAATTAAGATGTTTATTAAAGTAAGTGCAAACTACAACTGAGGGTAAGATACCCTATCGGCCTTATTTTATAGATCTACGAACAATCATGACAATAGTGGCTTATTGACTATTTGTCAGGAAGCAGTATCTATTACAAACAAAATGCAATAATTATATGTTTATAAGTTATGTTATCATAAATATCATATATATATATATATTAA
>NW_020438933.1:1512838-1572607 GCF_000699045.2 Agrilus planipennis
ATGGAAATTAATATTATTCTTAATGATTTTATTAAAAAAATTGAAGATGCTTGTGAATTAGTATTAGTATATATACATTATAATATATGTATACACCTTGAAGCCGACTTGTTTAATTTTTTCTACTTTAACGAAGCAATTTTTCTGTGCACACTTTAACTGATGTGTTTAATTTTACACGTTTCTGACACTGATGTTGCTACTTCAAATTTTATGTTGATGTAAGTTTTAAATACTTTGCTGCCTGCAAAAGTAATTAATCGGCATTTATCTCATTATTTGGAAGTATTATTGACATCAGTATTTTCGGCAGGAATGATTAGTCTAAATAATTTCGATAAATAGCTATCAGTTGAGAGTGTACACATCATACTTCTACAACTTGACAACAAAGTTTGTTTTTCTGAGTACAAGTTTAAATTATGACAATATTTTTTTTCTGATAGCATATAGGAAATATAAGAAAAAAAATTATCAACCCTATACTCCTAGAAGTATAAGAAGTTGTTACACAACAGAAAAGAAAAGTTGCAGCTTTTTGGACGGTCAGGAATAAAAACAGCAGCTAACATTTTTATACTTAGAAGTAGATATTGACTCAATAACTTTTTAAATATGGAAATTAATATTATTCAACCCTATACTTCTAGAAGTACAAGAAGTGGTTACACAACAGAAAGGGAAAGTTGCAGCTTTTTGGACGGTCAGGAATAAAAATAGTAGTTAACATTTTTATACTTAGAAGTAGATATTGACCCAATAACTTTTTAAATATGGAAATTAATATTATTCTTAAAGATTTTATTAAAAAAATTGAAGAGGTTTGTGAATTAGTAAAAACAAAAGATGAACATGAAAAATGGAGTAAATTTTTAAACAGAAATATTTTACTAATTAGGAAGTCTTTGAAACACAAAAATCAAAATAAACAGCAGTTAGAAACAAATTTATCATTGTTAAAATTTTATAAAAAGAAAATTAAAAACCAACTTGATACTAAACTTAACAAATCAAAGGGGTTAAGCAATAGAAATTTAGAGTGGGTAGATTTAGAATCTTGTTTTAATAATAGAATAAAAACTGGTAGTATTGTAAACTATAAAATTAAGGATCCAATTGTTTTTCTAGATAAGGCATTTAGATGTTTTTCAATTAAAATTAGAAAAGAACTCAAAAAATGTTTATTAAAAATAAATGTAATCTTTTACGGCAATTTCATAAAACCGCAAAACGGTGAAACTGACATTAAACATTTCACCACCAAAAATACCGTTATTGACTTAAATACTAATTTAAAAAAATGGTACAGGGAAAATATTAAAAACCAAATTTTAAAAAAACTTGAGGAATTCCAAGAACGCGATTCTGGTTGGGCTCTTTATGAAATTATACAACTTAAGATAAATATAAATCACTACTCTCCAATTAATGTAGGTATTTCAACATATGTAGAACTACCTCCTTTTGTGAAAAATTCAAAATCTGTTATTAATATTCAAAATAAGGATGAATTTTGTTTTTTATGGTCAGTTGTAGCTGCACTTCATCCTGCACCTTCAAATCAAAACAAAACAACATCTTATCCGCACTTTAGTAACATTCTTAAATATGATGGAATTAGTTTCCCCATTACATTGAATAATGTTAATAAATTTGAAAAAATGAACAATTTATCGATTAATATCTTCACAATTGATAAAAATACTATCACGCCACTCTCTCTTAGTAAGACAGATTTTTCACCTCGTATTAATTTATTAATGGTTCCATGTATAGAAAAAAATGTTAATGATATGGTTGATAGTGATGATGAAAGCATTTTTTCAGAATCTGATAGTGAAGTAACTAAGAATGTAGTTAAGTCAAATAGAATATTTCATTTTACATTAATTAATAACCTTTCACGGCTATTAAATAGGCAAATGAAAAACAGAAAAAACAAAAAATGGATATGTAACCGTTGTTTAAACAACTTCACAACAGAAGAAAATCTACAAAGACATTTGATTGACTGTCAAAATTTAAACAAAACTAAAATTACTTTACCAAATGATAGCGAGAAATATTTAAGATTTAAAAATTTTAAAAATAGGGAATATGTACCGTTCGTAATATATGCAGATCTAGAATGTTTACTTCTTAAATATTCCGATGCAAACTCTACAAGCAAAACGCAAAAGTACCAAAAACATGAGCCTTTCAGTATTGCATATTACCTAAAATGTTCATATGATGACTCATTTTCTGAGTTTAAACTATATACTGGAAAGGATTGTGTCTTGTGGTTTGTTAAAGAACTTGAACGAATGGCGTTTATTTTCAAAAATATCTTTTCTAATGTAATTCCTATGAAAAAACTGACTTATGAAGAAGAATGTAACTTTTTTAAAGCGGAAAGGTGTCATATTTGCTATAAATCATTCACTCATGATAATATTAAAGTAAAAGATCACTGTCATCTTACAGGTAATTATAGAGGTCCGGCACACTCAAAATGTAACTTAAATTATAAAGATAGTCATTCAATTCCAGTCATTTTTCACAATTTATCCGGGTACGATAGTCATTTTATATTAAAGACTTTATGTACTGAAATAGAAGGTCATATTTCCTTATTACCAGTGAATAAAGAGAAGTATATTTCATTTTCAAAGTATGTTAAAAATACTAATATAAATTTTAGATTTTTAGATTCATTACGCTTTATGGCTAGTAGTTTAGATAAATTATCGTCTTATTTAGGTAAAGAACAAAAGAAAATTACTAGAAAACATTGTCAAAACGAAAGTTTTTAAGCGTTTATTTCAAAAGAAAAATCAGTATGATCAACTTTCTTATAGTAAAGGCCAACTCCATAGAATTTTTCAAGAAAACGAAAATGAATTTGATTTACTTCAACGTAAAGGTATTTTTCCATATGATTATCTTAACTGTTGGGAAAAATTGAAAGATACAAAACTACCATCAAAAGAACATTTTTACAGTAGAATTTCTAATTGTCATATAAATGAAAATGGATACAAACACGCTTGCGATGTTTGGCAAACCTTTGAAATTAGAAATTTACAAGAATATGCTGAATTATATTTAAAAACAGACGTCCTACTACTTGAAGACATTTTTGAAAACTTTAGATCCACTTGTTGGATGACGTATAAATTAGATAGTTTGCTTTATTACACCGCTCCTGGACTTGCTTTTAATAGTATGCTAAAAACTACAGAAATTGAACTAAAATTGTTAACTGACATTGATATGATAATGTTTATTGAACGAGGTATTAGGGGTGGAATATCACAATGTAGTAACCTCTATGCGAAAGCAAATAATAAATATATGGTCGGTGAATATAGCCGAAATGAACCAGTATCATACCTCATGTATTATGACGTAAATAATTTATATGGTTACGCAATAAGTTTTCCGCTTCCTGAAGGTGAATTTGAATGGGTTAATGACATTTTTTCATCAAAACGTAATTATTTCAAAGAAACATAATGTATATACAGTTAACAGCTAACCTAAACTTGCACTCAGTCCTTATGATGATAAAAGCATAGTAAACACATTAACAACGGATACGTATCCATGGGGATATAATTTTAGATAATTTTTGGACTGCTAAGTATAAAGCATAATTTATATAAAAAGAAATCCAATTCATGTAGGTATTTCAACATATGTAGAACTACCTCCTTTTGTGAAAAATTCAAATCTGGTATTAATATTCAAAATAAAAAACAAAACAACACCTTATCCGCACTTTAGTAATATTCTTAAATATAATGGAATTAGTTTCCCTATTACATTGAATAATGTTAATAAATTTCAAAAAATGAACAATTTATCGATAAATATCTTCACAATTGATAAAAATACTATCACACCACTGTCTCTTAGTAAGACAGATTTTTCACCTCGTATTAATTTATTAATGGTTCCATGTGTAGAANAATAGCATACATCAGTGGCTCAAGCTTTTAAAATTACCAAGAGATGGGTCACTCCGAACATAGAATTTATCCACTATATTCATGTATATACATATATAAGATATGTCACTTAATTTTATTTTTTTCTTTTTAGTTACACCATCAACATAATTTAGACTTTTTACATTATTGAAAATTATTTACACACACGTATTAACACACGTGAAAGTAAGTGGTGCAATATAGAGACTACACTTATAAACACATACATGTGCCACGTTTGGTAGACAAGAGTGGGGAGGCTACGAAGCACCACGCAAAGAGGAGACGAAGATAATAGGAAACACTATAGGTGTATACGTTTATCTATTTTTATTGTTGCATTTTTGTTCTATTGAGTTTCAAATCCTGATAATATCATAATATTGCATTGTCACGGGACGTACATAAGTATGCCAAATATCAGCTCAATCGGATAACCAGAAGTGGTCGAAAAATGTCTTGCAAGATTTGACACAGACAACTTACAAACGCACATTGCAATTTAAATAAAAGCTTGTAAAAATGTCACCGTCCACTTTGCATAACGTTCCAAAACAAAATGAGACAACGCTCTCCGCTTACCAACTTCTCCTCTCTTCCGCACCCTCCTTCTAAACAAGTTCTTCGCCTGTCAACCACCATCGGAATGTGGTTTGCATACGTGAGGTCGTCTGCACAGTCAACACCTGCCCTTTTGCGTACTACGCATGCGTCGATTACTCTATCATGCTAATCCCCATGCGCTAATGTTGTATTCACATATTCCGTATACGCATGCGTCAGAAATTTTAATCACGAATGTTCGCGAGTATGGTTGTTCACTCAACGAAGCTGCGCGCGTGCGCGCATGAATTACCTGTAATCTCCCTTCCAATTTACGTGTGGTGTAAATTACCAACATATTATCAATTATTAATTATTTATAATATATTTATGAAATACCCATTTACTACATTATCTGCTTAAGACAGTTTGCTAAACAGTACAATTTCCGCTCTTTCCAGTTTCTTCTATCTCACTCATTCTACATCGAACAACTTCCTTTTTTCCCATCGTTTGAAGAAGATGTCCCACCAACACATCGATACGTACCGTTTCTTACACAAGCTAACAATAATTCTACAATCTGTAATTTTACGTTTGTCGATGAGTCCCCCGTTAAGCCTGGCTGCAGTATACTTGCATCACACATATCTCCTGTTGTCAGTGGTCTTCCGCATTCGTAACAATGGTGACGATGTCTACCGTGAACATGTAATAAGAACACGAACACTATATCCTCACATTTACAAACCTCCTCCCCTACACCGTCTTCTTCGTAGCAACTACTACACAACACCAACGTTGTATTGTATTTTTATGTAAGTTTAACAACACCTTCCCTTCAGTACACGTGTATTCGTTCATGTTGTCACACACACTACGTCTCAGAATATCTTCCAATGAGCAATTACTTTCCATCGTATATTTATGCTGCACATAACCCTTCTGTATTCGTCTTTCGCTATTATCGCATCTTTCGCCGTTGACTGGCAAAAACTGTCGGTAATTATTCTCAATATTCAAACCTGATCACCATGACTGTATCCACTAATCCTCACATACGTCCCCTCCGAAGTCTGTGCGATACAATATAGGTAGCACACCGACTTCTATACCATTAAATAATCTTAATGAACGGTTCTCAAACCACGATGTTCTACAAACGAATCCCATGCTGCCTACACCATTACTGATTACACAATATATTTTTCCTTCTATATTAACAACTTGCAAATCCTCGTTTCCCCCACTCTCATCTTCCTCCTCCTACAATTATTTTCATCCGACTTACACCCCACTCCTCCAAATCGTATAAATTCCCACATCTTCCATTCCTTCAGCAGAAGACTTCTTCTCTCGAAAAGATAAAGTTCACTCTACAACATGAACTACTACATTACTTTCAACGGTGCAACATTAGAAAGTACTACGGCACCCTTCACCACTTTTCAATGCGATGTTTGGAAAAATTTTGATGGAATGGTAACAACATGGACCTATGCAGAAACAAACGCCCGGTTACTTTTTGTCAGGAGATGGACGTACACGCAGAAGAGAGCGGTACCTACAATACGTGGTATACGGCATTTTAAATATTAAACATTTCAATTGTACTTAATAAAATAAGTTCTCTATTTAAAGAATGTAATGTTTACTATTTATATTAATTTTTATAACAATAAATGTAATTTATATAATAAACTATATAACAACTACAACTTTTTCTTATTTTTCGTACACCTAAAATACAGTCATCTTAAAAGTACTGAACAAAAATAGGATGTGACGTTTATAATCACTACTATTGAAGACACAGGTTCGTGGTATCTTTAAATATTATATCATATTGAAAGCAAAAATATTAATTTAATCACACATATGACTGAATTACACATCATCTATATGTTAACCTTTAAGTACCGACGTGCGGTCTGAGAGGCCCCAGCAGGTACTTGACTTGTTAGTTTACCCTTTCCCCCGCACAATACCGATCCCCGCTTTTAAGTAGCTGTGAGTTTAGTGCCCATGTTTACGTTGGAACAGGCAGTGTTGTTGTCGCATGCGTATTTGGTGAGTAATTACGTTTTGAAATTCCGACGCGGCCTCTCAGGCCTCACGTCGGTACTTACGTAAGTTTTTTGTTTTATTTTTTTGTTATAGTAAACTGTTATTTTCACAGATATTATGAACTATGGGTACACCAGGGACTTCCGGTAATAAGCGAAATAGTTGTGCGACACATTTACAACATTCAAAGAGATCTCGGATATGTATAAATACATTGAATCCAAATAGTAATCGAGTGATTGAGAGCTGGCTTGCGGAAGAGGATTCCAGCGGATCAGAGGTAGACGACGTTGGCGAAGATTTTTGCCCGGAGCACAGCGAGCATGATACGGATACTAGTACTGATATTTCTGATACTGAAGAAACTCAACCTGAACAATTGGACGCGCCGTCATCGTCATCAGATGATGATGTTCCGCTCTCAAGGTTGGGTTATTTTAGAGGCAAGAATAAATATAAGTGGTCTAAATTACCTCCAAACAGATGATCAGTTAGAACACCACAACACAATATTATTTCGCGTGTACCCACATCCAATTTGACCCAAAATGATGGAAAAGATCCTTATGTCTAAAAACAGATTTCTGTGCTTACTTCACTGTCTTCGGTTTGACAATGCACTTGACAGAGCAGCGGTGATCCGTTTGAGTAAACCATTACATGGCAGTAACAAAAATATAACATGTGACAATTGGTTCACGTCAATACAATTAATTGATGCATTGAGACAAAGAGGATTGACCTGTGTTGGGACGGTAAAAAAAAATAAAAGGGAAATACCCCCAGAGTTCTTGCCTGCTAAAACGAGACCAGAAAAATCAACCTTATATGGTTTTACAAAAGATACCACGTTATTGTCTATTGTTCCCAAGAAGGGAAAAGCGGTCATTTTGGCTTCATCAATGCATCATAATGAAGGAACAAACACAGACTCAGGGAAGCCAGAAATTATACAGTTTTATAATTATACGAAAGGCGGAGTAGATGAAATAGATAAAAAGTGCTCTGTGTATACCTGCAGCCGCCGATCAAGACGCTGGCCTATGACAATTTTTTACCGGATTTTGGATATTAGTTCCGTCAATTCTCATCTTTTACATGATATACATGTGGGAAAACAAACTGATAGAGGAGACTTAAAAAAATTAGCTCGACAGTTGGTATTAGAGCATATAAAGCGGAGATTTAGTAACCTAAGGTTGCCCCGTGAACTTAGAATGAGTTTAGCAAGAGTACTTGGTTCTGATAAGCCAGAGACATGTGAAGATGGAGCTGAAGAAGTCAAGACACGAAAGACATGTCTTTCATGTCAACCTAAATTGAAAAGAAAATCGACTTATAAATGCTATTCGTGCAAAAAACACGTTTGTTTGCAGTGCGCGAAACAAGTGTGCCCTGACTGTGCTTAGAATTGAAGGTGTAGTTGGACTGTGGTCATTTTTTTTTTCAGAAGGTTTATGTTCTTACTAATTTTTTTTTCTAAGAGTTATATTAGTCGTAAGTGAGAAATACTATTTGTTGTTATTCTGAGAGGAGTATTTTTTATGTTTTGGTTTTTTATAACGAATAGTCTGAATTTTCCCCAAAATTCATGTCAAATACTATTGTAGTCTTATATTAAAAAAGATAATAAAGTTGATTTCCTTTCTATATTTATTTTTGCTCAAAACCCTTCATTTTTCATTATAATACAAGGACAAATAATTTAACTCATCACTTTCTTTAAAAAACTATGTAATATACGCGGCCTTTCAGGCCTCACATCGGTACTAACGTTACAAAAAATGCACGTCGGTACTTAAAGATTAACAGTCCCGGATCCTAACAAATTGAAGCTTCAAATTTACGAACACCCATTTTCTGTTCAATTGTTTTCAGATTGCTGTTACAACACATTCTACTGGATTTCCTTTTTATACATTATTTTCTTCAAGAAAAAATTATTAAATAAAATCATCTTATAATACAATCTTTTATTTTATATTACTATATTTACAATACTAATTAAATATGTTCAACAACTATGTTTGCAATTCATTTAACTTCTGCTCCACCTCTTCGACTCGCTTTCTACCTTCCACCATCGACCTACAGCTGCTTTCACGACTTTTCTTCAAATTCTCCAACTCTTTCTCTTTCCGCTTTATTTGTTCCAAAAGTGAAGCGTCCTTCATGCCATGGTCCTTTATTTCACCTTCCCGTTTTCGCTTCTTCCGTTGAAGTGTCTTCACTGCTTCCCGCACTTGGTCCACAAGCTTTGAATAATGCAACGGACCGCCCGACACTCTTCTGTTGTATGTCCGCTTCCTAGGCTTCATACTTAAGGATTTATTGTTATCCTTTCCGTGGGTACATCTCCTATACATGATTTTCCTCTACCGATCTGTGCTGCATTCGTCACCAACTAATCGTTGTGGAACTCCTCTAGCATCGCTGACAGCTCCGATTCATTCAAGCTAATCACTGACGCATTAGCCGCATCACACTGTCCCAATTCAGCCATTTCACTTAATCGTTTCCCCTATACATCCCTTTTAAATATTTTCAACCCCCCCCTCAAAACCCTAACCTTATTCATATTCTCCTACTCCTTCACATTTTCTTACATTGTTAAATCTACTTCGCATACGGTCTTCCTCAGTCTTTCTCGAGGCACCTCTGTTACATCTAACCGATATGATTCGTTGTTCGGACTGCGATACGTCCTTTACGCGATCTGACAATTTAAAAAGACATCGAAAAGCTTCGTGTCGTAAACGAGTACAGTACCATCCTAAATCCTCGCTACCGAATAAAAAAGCGAAATATGTTGCATCTGCCAGCTCTTCCGACCGCTGGTGTGAAACGTGCAAAATATGTGTTCCTCAATCTTCGTACAACGGTCACCTGCGCACCCTACAGCATAAGCAAAATTGTTATTCACCTCTTAAGGAGGAAATCGGTTTCCTTTCCTCTGCTTTTGCTAGGAGGATTGCTTCGTGTCGTACGTATTACGTCTGCGAAATACATTCTATCGTATAACGACCTATTTACCGATGTTCTCGACAAATGCCTGCGTGTTATACGTAATCAAATCCACCTCCACGACACGCGTAAAATAAATCTCGAAGTTTATGGACGTTACGTGCACGAAACCAAACAGTTGGTTGAAATTAAATCCTTCAACACCAACAACAAAGTTTGTTACTCGATCAATCGATCTGCCCAATCTTCTAAAAAACTCCTTTGAGATACTTGAGGCTAAAGCGTCAGAGTTTCAAGAACGAGAGTCAGGTAACTCATCTTTTTAGAATACGTTTCATTTCATTTAACAAGTACGGTGAGAGCGTCTTCCTACATTCCCTTACCGAAACAAATTTTACTCAAGAAAGCGGTTGTGAATGTGCGAAACGACGACCAGGTCTGCTTCGCATGGGCAATTAGGACAGCTCTGCATACCGCACACGCGAACCCGCAAAGAACTACTTCCTATCCACATTATCCAATTTCCTATGAAATTAACTGACATACCGAAATTTGAATCGGGTTTGTCTTTCTGCTTCATACAACTCGTAGGCTAAGGAATCCATTTTTTATATAAATTCTATTTCTAAATCGTCAGGCTAGCTCTCTTCGTTTACTAAATAACCTGTTATTACAAGTTTATCGTATCCACCTTTTAACTCAAATTCTTGTACCACGTTCTCCAACTCTGACGATACCAAATGTTTTCTCTCAAACATGAAACCGTCTTTGATAAATTGAACTTCAATGACATAACTCTACCATTACTACGTCTTTAACTTTCAGTGCAGTAACTAACGATCACAACTGTCTACATTCGCTACGTTTCATGTTATTTATAATCACACTTTGGGGAGGGGGTACAAAAATTCCTAAACGTTTTACCATTTATTAATACAAAAATCTATGACTATATCACAAAGCCTTTCTTTTATGGATCCAGCTATTGTGAGATTGGTCGAGTCCTAACCATTTCACGTAAACCATATCACCTTTACGTCTTAATACTCGCTCCACCAAAAAAAACGTCTGGATGTGCAGCTTTCTGTAATTCCATACCATAAAATTCTCCATTTATGTCTTCCCCTTTATCGTCCTTAAAGTAGTAAATGATCGGATCAGACAATTTTATACGGCTTATTGTAAATAGTTCGTTGGACCAATTCGGTGTATAACCTTTGCTAAACGATTCACGATATTTACTTATTCGTACCCGGTCTCCAACTTTAAACTGAATTCTTCGTAAATCCACCTTTTTTGGATTGTTGTAAACATTTTTCAAAAGTATTTCTTCATTTCGTCTATTGACTTTGGTTGGTTTCATTCCGAAAGCTCTTTCAATACATTCACCTGTTTTGCGTTTTACTGTTTAAGCCCATACAAATTTTAAGAAAACGTCTATTATAACCAAAACAGATCGGAAACCTTTATTTTCTCTAGCATACGGAATCATTTCAACTAAATCGGCTTGATGAAGGACATCCAATCCTTCAACAACTACCTTACAGCGTGAGAAATTAATCCTTGTAGGTTTATGCAGTTCTTTCACAACTT
Source organism: Agrilus planipennis (assembly GCF_000699045.2). NCBI lineage: Eukaryota > Metazoa > Arthropoda > Insecta > Coleoptera > Buprestidae > Agrilus > Agrilus planipennis. The sequence goes on from NW_020438933.1 coordinate 1,523,980, forward strand.
CCTCTTTCACGTTAGACATTCCTTTCCATTGACGACAACTACACAGACGATGCCTCTGTTGGTTCAGAACTGCTCGATTTTGCACCTCCTGCTGCTGTTTGTTCTAAAGTATCCAATCTTATTTTAAGCTCTTTTGCTTCATTTTTTAATGACCACCATTTTCACTAACTCTTTTTTCAGGTATACTTTCTTTTTATTGCTTACTTCAATTTCTTTCTCTGCAAATTCCATAACTTTTTTGCACTCATCTTTAATCAATGTCTTTATTAATTCGACACTCACATCGATATCTCTTTTCATGTCTGTCACAATGTCGGTCTTTAGTTCCTTCGACAGTTCTTCGTCACCTTTCTTAGCAAACGTTTCTACATTTTTACACTCCACTTTAACTTTTGCTGAAAGGGTGTCCATGATTATGAAACCATTCTTTTCTATCAGATCATTAACCATTTTTGTTATTTGCTTATCCCCATCATTATCATAATTTTCAATTTCTCTTCCCATATTTTGAATGAATATATTCATTTTATCATTAAATGTTTTCATCATCTTTTGATCACTTTTGGAGACAATTGTTTTTAATTCTTCTCGTAAATCCTTCATCTTTCTATCTCCTTTTCCTTTACTTTTTCAGATTCGATTCTGATATGCTCTTTTGTTAACCTAACCTTTTCATCTACATATTTTTTTGTAGCTGCATGAAAGCCAGCTGTAGGCTCATTCAAGTGAATAATACGTTTATTAGCCACGTCAACAAAATACAATACTTTGTCAAATGGCTTTCTAATATTCACCACATCATCTTGAGATAAATGAAGTTTCAGCTTCTTTTCCAAAAATCGTACATTAACATCATCATGCCCCTGCTGAGGGTTCCCGATTCTTGTTAAGTGGTTATGATTAAAATCGTGAACATTGCTAAATGCTCGCGAATATGATCGTTTTTCTTTAACCCACGTCCGAACTTATCGATCGCCATTGTCTAACTAACCATCTCCCAACAATTCGTATATTCGACTTTATTAAACTCCCGCAACTCTTCTAAAATTGATTGCATTTCGTTTTCATGATTTGTGTTGCCTGCTTGTTGAAAAGCAACCAATAACTTTAAACGATCACATAATTCATTAACATCATCAAAGTATTTGTATTCTATCTGTTATTCGTTGTAAGTCAACAACGATAAGCCTCCACTTTTAGAAGGCTTCATTGTTTGCTGCCTTAAATTGTATACTGCTCCCGTACGTTTTAATATTTCCGCATAGTCGCTCCGTTCTTTAATTGATGCCGGATATTCAGAACTTAATTTAAACAGTTTCTCGTATAATCCGACAGTGCCTGTGTATTTAAATTTTCCATCGATTACGACGTCTGATCCACAAAATCTATTTCAGGATCACAGATAAAAAATTTATTTGTGTCCCATTCGTATCGAACGTTGTCAAGACGGGGATTCACAACGTCAGTGTTAAATCTATCACCTTCATAGTCATTAATAATTCCTTCTATATAGTCTCGAGGTAGAGGATCGAATTCCTCCAAATATTTTCCAAATCGAGAGCTATTGATATAATCTATGTATGCTTTTTAATTGTTCGAATTCACTGTCATCCCTTCTTGGGTCAACTTGATATACACTTTCTTCCCTTAAGAAGGAAGGAGGACCTTGAAGTATGGTAGCTGGAGCATTCGAAGGATCAAGTTTTCTAATTTTTATTGGAGTTGATGATGCTGGAATATCAACTTTCGACCAATTAACAACCTCTGGTTTTGATTCCGGTAATCGGTAGAGCAGATGGATGTTGCACTATCCGCATGTTTCTTCATTATTAAACGTATTTGCTGTGTTAACGGATATATAAATTTAGAGTTAACGTTGCTTATATAGTCAGTTGATTCGCAATAGTGAAAGCACTCACACCAAACCTATTACATGAAACGTAGTATTATGGATCAGTTCCCTATTGAATTACACCTCCCAAGCTATAACTTTTGTGGTCCAGGGACACGATTAAGCAAACGATTAGCGAGAGGTCATATCGGTATAAATCCTCTCGACGAATATTGTAAATTGCACGATATTGTATACGCAATTTCACCATACATTTCACAACGTCGAATAGCGGACCAGATGTGAAACACATAAGAATATTCGGCTGTGAAGCTATGGTACACTTACCGCAAGAGAAGCGCAGAAAGTGGGATCCAAAGGCACAGAAAATGATCTTCATTGGATATTGTGATCACACCAAAGGTTATCGATTCATAATACCTAATTCCAGAAAAATAATAAAAAGTAGAGATGCCATATTTCTTGAATCAACTGTCAAAAGGGACTATGTTCCGATAGAACTATCCCAAAAGAAAATGTCAACAACTGATGATATTAAAAATGAAGCAATAGAAGATTCAATTAGTACAAGTTCAATGAGTTCATACGATACAATATGTGAAAATTTAATCTTCAGACAGCGAATACATGCCTGATACAAGTTTTGATAGTCCTCCTGTCTCAACCATAACTCTGAGACCTCGTGGAAAGAAAGATCAACAGCTGTCTGATAATGTGGAAGAGAAAATCACATACTTGTGTCAACAAGAAACTGTACCTTCAGATGTTCCTGAAACATATAAAGAGGCTGTGAACTCAACTAATAAAGAAAAGTGGATCGAATCAATTCATGAAGAGCTAAAAGCTCACAAGAAAAATAGTACCTGGACCTTAGTTCAAAAACCTTCAAATACCAAAATCATAGATTGTAAATGGGTATTCCGTATCAAGGATGAATCAACAGGTCAAAGGTTTAAATCAAGGCTATGCGCCAAAGGATATGCTCAAACCAAAGGCATTGATTACAATGAAACATTTGCACCAACAGTAAGGTACGACTCTATTCGTATATTACTTTCAGTAGCTGCTCAAAATAATCTTAAGATTATTCAACTTGACGTCAAAACAGCTTTTCTATATGGGGAACTTGAGGAGACCATATATATGACACCACCTGAAGGATTGAATTGTGGAGAAAATATGGTATGTAAACTTAATAAATCCCTTTATGGTTTAAAACAGGCACCAAGGTGTTGGAATAGCAAATTTGACAAAGTGCTAAAGAAGTATGGTTTTGTCAACACCACGGCAGATCAATGTGTGTATGTTGGTTTAGTTAATAATAAGAAATGTTACCTTTGCCTGTATGTAGAGGGTGGATTGCTATTTTCAGCAGATGAATCTACTGTGCTAGAGATAACCAAAGAATTGAGCACCATCTTTGAAATAGCAGTTTTAAATAAGCCTAGTAATTTTGTTGGAATGCAAATAGAACAATTTAGTAACTGCATATTTATACATCAGACTAAATATATTGATCAAGTGTTATCAAAATTTAACATGAAAAGCTCTAATTCTAACAGTATTCCAGTAGACCCGCATGTAAAATTGAATAAGAGTAATGAAGAAGCGGACAAGAGTATACCATACAGAGAAGCAGTCGCCCTGATATCATGTTTGCTGTCAGTCTGGTGAGTCGCTTTCTTAATTGCTATAACCAAAGTCACTGGAATACAGTAAAAAGGATTTTCAAATATTTGAAAGATACCCAAGATTATGGGTTGTGCTATACAAAAACTTCAGAACCTTCTGTAGTCATCGGGTACAGTGATGCTGACTATGCCAATGATCTGGATACTCGTAGATCAGTCACTGGTTATATTTTTATTAAGAATAATGCAGCTATAACCTGATCAAGTCAAAGACAACAGACAGTGGCTCTGTCAACAATCGAAGCAGAATTTATGGCTGCTTGTGCTGCCACAAAAGAGACAATGTGGATTAAACAGTTTTTGAGTGATATTAATGAATATAAACAGGACTCTATGCATCTTCTCATGGACAATCAAAGTGCTATTAGTGTCATTAAAAATGTAAACTTTCACAAACGTTGTAAACACATAGACATTAAATATCATTTTATAAAAGAAAAATATCATGAAAAGATAATTGTATTAGAATTTGTAGGAACTAATTATCAGTATGCAGATGTTCTTACAAAAGCATTAACTAAAGATAAATTTATTTTCTTAAGATCTAAACTTGGAATGTGTTCTCTTAACTGTTTAAATATGTAATAATTAATGTGTACCTTTATACAGTTAATGTTGTTTAGTAGGTAGTGATTTTTTTAATAAGGCTTAAATTTTGGAGGAGTATTAAGATTAATTTTAAATACTGCGCCTTTCACATGTTTTTTCACATCACTACCATAGAGCTGACCTCTCACTGACACTAATGTTTCTCTCTTTCCTCTGACTCCGTGAGGCATTGTAACGCTCTGTACTTTAATTTAAATAAATCAAAGTTTATCTGTTTAATCTCAGTGTTTTGTCATTTAAAACAACAGAAACTATTATTTCAAAAAAGCAGACGTTAAAAAGAAACTGAATTTTGAGTGAAACGAATTGATGAATAGGACTCGAATAAGTTCCTTAAATCTTTGGGGTTGCAATTGAAATGGTTGCAGAAATACTAAATGTTACCGAGAAAGCAGTCTTCGACAACGCTATTATTAACGCTGATAAACATACTCATCAACTCTATGCTAATTTAACTTTCAAAAATAATGATACCATACGCATTCCAATAGAAAATGGAGATGTTTACACTTTACCTTGCGGTAGTTGCGTATACATAGAAGGACGTTTACTGAAAAAGGATGGAACTGTACCAACTAGTACTTCTTTTATCAATAATGGAACTCTATACCTAAATTCGAAATGAAATGGGTGGAAAAGTTATTGATCGAGTCCGTAATCCTGGTATGACTACAACAATGAAAGGTTATGCGTCTTACAATGAAAGTGAAAGTAAACGTCTCATTAATAGTGGATGGTTGCTTACTGCTTTAGGTGCTGTACAAGGAGTTGCCCTTCATACCAGAAGTCTGATTAATACAAACGGTTACTTCAACGTTTGTATTCCTCGTCGTATGATTTTGGGGTTTGGAGAAGACTGTCGAAAAATAATACTCAACATACGACAAGAATTAGTTCTAGTTCGCAGCAGTGCTGACAATAATGCTCTCTTTTGCTCAGCAACATCGGCTGAAGAAGTTGATGTGCATTTGGATCAGATATCTTGGAAAATCTGTTGCTGACGCTGAACGTTTGAAATTATTATGTTACGTTGATCGCAATATAAATATGGAACTTTCTTTTCGTAGTTGGAAACTACATGAATATCCCTTACTTAACCAATCACATTCTCACAACTCGGCTGTGAAAACTACATCACAGTTGGAAAAAACTCACTTCATTGTTTTCGGTTTTCAAACCGATAAAGGTAATGATATTACAAAAAATAAGAGTGTTTTCGATCACTGCAACCTAACAAATTTTAATGTTCACTTAGGATCCACTATGTACCCGTATGATAATTTGAATTTAGATTTTCATCTTTCCATATTTGCTGTTTTGTACGAAATGTAACATTCAAAAATCGTATTATGGTAATGTAAGTGAACCCTTATTCGATCCTAAAGAATTTCGAACAATTGCTCCTCTTGTAATAGTAGACTGCTCTTATCAAAATGAAATTGTGAAATCTGGAAGAATCAATATTCGTTTATAAATTCAAACTAAACGCAATATATCAGATAAAACAGCAGCTTACTGTTTAATCATTCATGATCGAGTGATACTTTACAATCCCTCCACAAACTTGGTCCAAGGAGTATAAAACCCAATGACTACATCCATACTTCACTTTCTTAACCGGTGCTGAACAGTGAGCACGATGATTTTCACACTAGATGTACAACGTTCTCAATGTTGGTAGAATCGATTTGTTTTCAAGGAAGTAGCTACTGTTGCGCTAAAAGAACATTTGAACAACCATTTCCGTGGGACGCCCTTCCAGTTCGTTACAGAAGTCAAAATCGTTGGTTAACTAGAAATTTTCATGGGTCATATTGGGATGACGGTGATCTTCCATACTCTACGATTTATGATAGTATTCATTCTATATTGATGGAGTCAACAATTGTATATGTTAAGGGATTACAAAAGAATATGTGGTTCCTGGAATACTTTCCTAATGTTAACTTTGTTAACATCGAAGACATCGAATGTCCATCTCTGTTAAGTCTAGTGGCTGATTTTAAAGTTAACGTGTGTTCTTATCATTTGCTTAAAACAGCTGTAGAATCAACTCGTGCTTACAAAAATGTTCTTTTATTAAAATATTGGTTGCCTTTACACTCATAAATTCATTTAAACAAATAAAACATATTAAAATACAAAATAGATTTTTATTGTCTTATATAACGTTATACATTTTACATTTGTATTTCTATATCAACTGCTTTTCCAACAAATCCTTTGAGTCGAATCGATAGATGACCCGCTTTTTTATCTATTTTATCGTTTATATATTTCCGCATGCGTAAAAGCTGGAAAGAAATATGACAAGTCTATACAAATCGGCTAACAGACGAGGACCCCATTTTGTGTGCATCTTTTTGAAGCGTTGTACGGGATACGTTTGATTCACTTCCAATGATGTTAGAGAACGTGTTTCTTTCTCTTCATAACCCATCCGCACACTATTAAACTTTTCCATAAAGGTTTCCATGTTTACTAACTTACACACTCAACCCCTCTAAACTTCTACTGCTCCTTCACTCATTCGCGTAACATATGTACCTAAAACCCCTTAAACTAAAACAGGTATCTCTGGAGGGGCAATGCAATAAGAACACATTCGTTCTTCGTATTCATCATCTCAGTTGTAATGGAAAAACCAATCATGATCAGTGCATCGTCGTTGCTGATTTTAACATATTTATATAACAACACCCTCTACATTTCACGACCTGATAATACAATTGGTGATCAAGCCTATGTTGTTAAAAATTTTAATAAAGATATTGATGTGCCTTGTGCATGGATGAAAAATTAGGGACCTGTTATTTTCAAAAATGTGAATGGTACAAATGTTTACACCATTGAAAACGTGGAAAACCAGTACTCTGTAAATCTTGCATTCATTGAAAAAGATGGACAGTCCCGAAAATACGTTGAAAGCCGATGGATTCACCTTCATGAGGCTGAAAACAGAGAGCTCTGTATCAAAGGGTTATATCACCGACTCTTTCCTATTTTTACAAGTTGTAAGCACTATTAATGTAATTTTATTATTCAATATTTTGATTGTAGCACTCATATACTTTATTTATATCAAAATAAAGAATCGTTAATCTTAGTAACATTTAATTATCGATATAACATTTAAACCCTGTTCAACTCAACTACCTTCTTCCTCCTCCCTAATGTATTCCTACTTCTTTCCGTCTCTCCACCAAATAATTTCTTTTCAAAATCCGCATTCTTTGTAGTATAAATACAACCAATATATGTATTAACGCTTATACTCACTGACATCGCCTAGAGCCAATAACAACATGTGACCACATGAAAACATTTAACAGTTACATGTTTAAGATCCATGACGTTTCGTCAGTTACCTACTCCTTTGTGCCAGAAACGGCTATCATACCCTACTAATGGTTATAGACTATTTTATGCTTAATGTAATGATATATGTGTAAATTATGATAAAAGAAAAGGCGGGAGTAACTATGACTCTAATTGAGTTGCGAGTTGCTCCACCTGACAACATGTGAGTGGTGAGCGCTTGTCAGGTTGAAGTCGGCTTAAGTGTCGGCATGGGTGTTCGAGCTCAAGACCGTCTGTGCGCTTTCTGGGTGGTGACGCTGGAAATTGGGTATCCCCCAAATGACCAAGCGCAGCGTGTCCAAAGGGGGTTGTTGCAGGCTCACGCCTTCCTTGTGAAGATAGTCTCGTACGATTCTCCTCCACAGGGCCGGCGACCGAGCTGATCCGGAGAACTGGAGCCCAATAGCGATTGGTTCCGCCCTCCAGTGGTTACTACATCGTATATTGGCTCGGCGCCTGTTAGCTGGAGTGTCTCTAAAGCACCATCAGGGAGGCTTCCTTGAGACTCACGGTGTCTTGGCTAATACGTTTATCCTGGACTCGTATATCAAGTCCAAGAGTCTAGCGTGCAAGGCGTTTAACGTCGTGTCCCTAGACGTCCGTAAAGCCTTTGACACTGTCAATCACGGGTCTCTGCTGCGTGCTTTGTACAGGAAGGGTGTCAGTCCCTTCTTTGCCGAATACTTCGAATCAACCTTGCGCGATTCGTTCACTAACACGTACGTTGGCGTGCAGGTTCCCAACTCACTCAAATTTTGCAAGGGGATTCCTTAAGTCCTATTTTGTTTATTCGGCTACTGGATGAGCTGACGGCAGCATATCTGCAGCCCTCGTCACAAGCAAATCAGTACTGAGGTCTAGGCCGAGCTTTGGAGTGGATGGGGCCTGGATACCTATAGTACCCCGTCTAGGGATGCATAGGTATCTAGGACTAAATTTCACTCATACAGGCTCGGTCAAACCCTCACCAGCGAGCCTCCCTAAGTGGCTTGATAACTTGTACATGATGCCACTTAAACCAGACTAGAAATACCGGCTGTTGAAAGGACACATTATCCCCAGACATTATCACTCCCTGCAATAGGCGGCTATTCCGGCCGTGGCTCTGACTGAGTGCGACAGGCTGATTCGTCGATCGGTAAAGAAGGTTGTCCACCTTTCCCCTCATACTAGGGATTACCATCTGCACGCCAGCATTAAAGATGGTGACCTGGGTATACCCAACCTTAGGCGTCATATACCCTTTATCTTTTCGGGTCGGCTTGCGAGATTAGACACTTTTGGACCGTCCATCCGATCGGTCTTGGCTTCGAGCCCTGCATCAGATCTAAGACGAAGAGTTGGCTCTCCCGCCCCAGGGGGGGCCTTGACTCCTACTGGCGCGAGAGCATCAGCTCCAGCAAGTCATGGCTCGTGAGCACCCTACATGGTTGAACGGGTAGGGACTTTGTTCGTGCGGTTCAACTCCGCATGAACAACCCCCTACACGTGGCCTGCCGTTCAATGCCCGTGAAGAACGGGGTTGCCGGGCAGGTTGTAGTAGGATTGAGTCTTTGTCTCATGTCCTGCAGGCCTGTCCGGTAACGCATCATGAGTGTAATCGCAGACACGACGAGGTTGTATCTAAGTTTGCTCACCACGTCAGACGAAGGCGCCGGGCGGTAGCTGTGGAGCCTCGAGTCAGGCATCTGGACGGTAGACTTTACAAGACGGATCTTGCTATACACATGTCAGATGGCGAGTTAGTCATCTGCGAAGTCCAAGTTTGTTGGGAGGGTCCTCGGACCCTTGCAGAAAGCTGAGACGCTAAGAGGCTTGTGTGTGACAATGTCCACTTTCGAAAGACTGCCGCCCGGAAATGGCCCGGTAAGTCGTTACATTTTCTTCCAGTCCTCCTGGGTGCACGGGGGGTCTGACCGAGATGTAACGATTCTACATCAGTCGCTCTACGCTTCACAGGATCATTAAGTCAGAGTTGCGTGAATTCCTGCCTTCGGTGAGGGTCCACGCTACACAGAGTCTTTAGCGCAAGTCTGGTGTGGTAGCAGGATGGCTTTGGATCGCCCGGGAGGAAACCAGCCGAGTTGAGGAGTAGCCCTACTCTGGTGTGAACCCTTTCATCTTGCGTTCCCGAGAGAATGCACTCTCGCTATATTCCATATGCGAATGATTTTCTTAATGAGGTTTTATCTCCCCCACCGGTTGCGTTTCATCGTTAACCTGAAATGTGGACGAGTGCATAGACTAAATGATTACTATGTGTCGACCTAGGTTGTGTGTTACACGACCGCGCTGATAGTCATAGAAGCACCAACCACACTCCATCCTCCTGGGTCCCGCCGGGTAACAAACTCGTATGGCTAAGAGTGGGGTGGCTAATGGGTGAGGTAGGTTGCTAGCCCCGCCTGCCGTCAGTTGTCCCTAAACAAAATAAACAGCCTCGGATGACTACTAAACCAGGGCCCTCAGGCTCGGGTAATCTACAACCAACCCCTCGTACCTTATGCCTGTACCGAATGCCATGCGTTCTTTTGATCAACGAAGACTGGACTGGGAGTACACATGCGTGCAAAACACCCAGCTCAGCCAGACGCCCAAGGGCAAGTTGGACGGACGAAGAACTAATGATGTTGGCGCACAAGGAAGTAGATATTGGCACTAGGTGAAGCACGTTTATTAACCAGGAACTTGCCAAAAACTTCCCCAATGGAAGTTAGATGTAATCAAAAACAACCATATACAGACACATATGCTGTTCCAAAACCCTCTACTAGCAGAGTGGAAGCGCCGCTGATCCCCGGGAGTGACAGTGGCCTTATCGACCATGTGACGGCTAACTTCTACCCTAGAGGAAACTCCTTTAGGCCTCATGGGCTGCTGGACATTCTCCGAAGCCAAAGCGGTTGGCAACACCTTCACTCGGGCATCCTCCTATCTCAGTGGGATACTGCCGACACTTCAATCCGCCAAACAACGCCTTGCGGCGGAGAGACCAGAAAAGCCCCTCCGACGAAAATAGCGGTATACTAGTGCACAATCTAATTGAAGGAAGCACCAAGGGAGATGTATTAACACGTTGGGTGCCGCCATCGCTTTTAACCGTAGGCTTACTATTTCTTCAGGCGCCGCTATCGCTTATAAATGTTTTAGATCGTTTGGTCGTGCACTGTCCTAAACTTGTTGGAGACTGCAGTTGCAAATGTGATTGTGATTAGGCGTTCGAGTAAAGGATTTTACAACGTGAAGTTGTGGTTGGTCGGTGCTTTATTGATTTCCGTTCTTTTTGTGACAATTCAATGTGAAAATAATCAGGTAGGGCATTCCACGCCAAAAAGGGGTCGTCTTTGTAAATATTCAGAGACAGAGTTAGTAAAAATCTTACAAAATAGTGACATTGCGAGTGACTTTGGATTTCGAGAATGTGATCACGGACTGTCAGAAACCGTGTCAGGGTCTAATTCGGAGTGCAAGAATGCTAAGTAGGCGCTTCCAAATTAGTTAAGGATCATCCAAAACGAGAACATTAAAATATTAACGCGGAAAATATATTTTTATCTGAAAGCAGAAAAGAAAAATAAAGACTTCTTTCCTGGAAACTAATTACAAAAGAAGAACTGCTGATTTTTTTGGGAATATATCTACATATGGTTGTAGTAAGGCAAGCCTGAATGTGTGACTACTGAAAAGACGTGACGGGAATTTCTTCCAGCATGAGCACAAATCGGTTTTTTCTATTACTACGCGTACTTGACTTTTCGCTGACTCCTGAAAGAAATGAGTCAATGCCTGAAGTCTATAAAATTCGACAAATTATAGATTTCATCTATAATTGAAAGTCCGATGTATTCTTTCGTGGACGTGAGCCGTCTGTCGATGAGCTAATAGTACTTTTCCGTGAAAGACTTATTCACAGTACATAAAAAACAAAAAGCATAAAACTTTAAATGCTAACCACTTCAGGAGATATTGCACAAAAATTTGCGGCGTAAGCGCCAGTGGGCGGAAAACGTCATTCTGAAAAAGTTGTAATGCATTTATTACTTCGACCATAATGTGTATATGGATAACTATTACAATAGTTTTGACTTGGCAAAACATTTATTAGAGAAGGAAACCCATTGTACTGGCACACAAGAGTCATCTAGAAAGAAAATCCAAAGGTGCTAAGTTAAAAAAAGGAGAAACTATTGCTAAAAATTTCAAAGGAATAATGATCGGCAAGTGGTAAGACTGTCGGGATGTTTTGTATATATCTGACAAATATAATAATATGGTTGAGACATAGCGATAAAATAATCTGAAAATACTCTTTTTGAGCATTGTCGTGTTATAAACCAGATTTTGTAAATAGTGATTGACGAAACTAATATTAACGCGGAAGATATATTTTCATCTAAAAGCATAAAATAATAATCGATACTTTTTTCCTGGAAGTTATGAATACCGAATTCCTACCCCACTACTAGACCAAAAGCTATTAGCCACCTTAGTATTTAAGAAGTTCTTTTTTCAACATAGGAAGTAGTAATAAGTATACATTACTCACGTAACCTACTCATTATTTTCTTTAATGCTATTTACCGTTAAGTAGGGTATTAAATTGAGTAATTAGTTTATGGATAGTTAGTGTATAAATTAATAAACTTTTGTTCTGTGTTCCAATCAATAAATGTGTTAAGTGATCGCATCTCTTAACTGGCGCTGCGAACAGGATCGCAAGGGTGAGAAATAGCAGAATTTCCAAGGAAATCACCCCGAAGTTACAACTTCCGCAACGTTGGGATCTAAAGAGGAACCTGCGAACTCCAGAAGGATAACCTGCAGTTTCCCAGGACCAGGACCACCCACTTTCGGAAATACCTGGATCCACTAAAAGAAGTGCAGTGCAATGGATTTAACACAGTAAGTGCATTTGCCATATCATTCCTGTTTACTTATTATCCCGGTCCTTTGTTTATAATTATACACAATGACTACTTCTCCGACCCAGGCTGGGATCACTTTTGACGAATTTAGAAAGAAATTTGGTTTCTTTTCTTCCTTAATTCCGACTTTCAACAGAACCGAAGAAAAGTTAAATGATTTTCTTTCTGCTTCTGACAAATTTCAAGCTAATGTAATAGCCACTATGGCCGAATATCATAAAGCCAAATTAATTAATAAACTAACGGGTGACGCGCGATTAGCTTACTTCATTGAAAGACCTAGCGATTGGGCCTCACTTAGAGACGTTTTAAATAAATTCAAACCCACCGAAGACGAAAAACTCTTGTATAATCAATTGATTAGCTGTTGTATGCACCATAACGAACACTACGGAAACTATTACCGTAGACTTCAACGTATGCTACGCAAAATTAGTGAAGTTACTGTAAGTAACCACGATCAGGAATTTAAAATTCGATTTTACAAAAATTAAGCTTTAGATGTTTTCTGTAACGCAATAAATAGCCCATACAGAGAAGAGTTGCGAATAAGAATACCAATCACACTTCAGTGTGCACTAACATATTGCAAACAGTTAGACAATGTAAATCAAAAAACGTTAGTATATCAAAAAATGCAAAAACTACACCCCAATACGAGGACACACACACACACAAGCCCACACAAGGCACGCCTACGCCTAAAACACAGCCTCAGAGATTCATTACACCTACACAACATCTCGCGAATAAACAAGTTGCCCCTTTCAATCATTATCAACCATTTAGATATCCGATTAAGCATCAAAATTTCGCTCCGCAAGGCCACATCAAACAGCAACCTTTGTTAGCCAATTCAAACGCCAACTTTAAACATTTTGTTGCCCTGAAACCTCACCCGGCGTTTTTAAACCAACATAGGTAACAGATACTCTCAATTTAGCTAATTCAGGCGATGTTACTATGCGAACAGTAACACAGCAACAAAGGCTCCCATTTGTAAATCACTTCCAAAACCATTCTAATCAACCACCTAAATTATTGGTAGAAGAACTCACCAACACAAAGCAAGAATTATACGTATATGACGACCAGGGTAACGCGTACTTACCAGTACAGTTCCCACAAAATCACGCGAACACGAATACGATGAAGGCGATAACCCCCATTATAATGAAAACGCTTCAACGTCACAGGACTACACTGCAGACACAAATTTTCATACGCCAGCCTCGAACCAGAACATTACTTAGATCTCGAAAATATTAATAATACTATCGTAAAAAATGCCCCGACTACCATACGTCTCATCTAATCTCTAAACTAGCCTTTGCTCATTTTTCTGATATTATTTACGAAGATCCGTTCGAAGTTAAGACTGCCCACGGAAAAACTAAGGGACAATACAAGTTGTGTATTCCGTTACTTCACGAGTTCAACGAATGGACAAACATACTTCGAATTTTAAGTTTTCCTATTTCACGACACCGACGCCCTAATCAGCCACAAGGATCTAACGAATATGAACGCAATAATAAACTACGCCGATAATACGCTATCCACTGCAAACACTTCAATCCCCTTTTTCAAAACTCGCGATAAAGTTATAAACACTATCATTTGCAAAATTTCTGTAAACCTCCGTAGAGGATATTGTGTTATCCTTAATCATGACAAAATAATACCCGGCATTTATCCGGTTGACAACGGTCTCGCGGAAGTTTATTGCCTAAACAATTTACACCACGATGAACCGATGGATGTAGAATCCGTCGAATAATTTGTCTGTTCCGAAAAAGCACCCCCTGAATCGTCCGATTCTTTAGAGTAATGGAACAATTACTCCTAGATAACATGAACCCTGAAGAACGAGAAAAAATCATCAGTTTATGCATAGAATTTAAGAATATTTTTCATAAAGACCAAACGAAGCTGACAGCCCCCATACGTGTTACACATCACATACGCACGACCGACGACCTACCTGTTCACCAGAGAAACTGTTGAGAATAGACACTTTGAATTTGTGCGCATGCCCTTCGGCCTCTGGAATGCACCGTCAACATTGGAACGCATGATAAAGTAAATTCTCAAAGATTTCTTGTACAAATTCGCTTTTGTCTATATGGACGACATAGTCATTTTCTCTAAATCCTTGCATGACCACATCCTCCATCTAAGACAAGTATTACAAAGACTTAAGGACGTTAACTTGAAGGTATCTCTAGATAAATCCGAGTTACTCCGCAATGAGGCACCCTTTCTGGGACACGTCATTACAACCAACGGTATTAAGCCGAACCCCGATAAAATCTCCGCCATTAATAAATTTCCTGTTCCGAAAACTATCAAAGAATTAAAATCCTTCCTTGGACTAAGCGGGTATTACCGGAAATTCATCAAGAATTATGCAAAAATATGGTCCCACTCACCAAATGTTTGAAAAAGAACTCTTCCATCAACATCCAAGACTCTCAGTATCTCGCCGCTATTTCACAAATTAAAGAACTAATCACAAACGCACCGATACTATCTTACACAGACTTCACGAAAAACTTCTCTATTACCACAGACGCTTCTGATAAAGCCATAGGTGCCATTATATCCCAGGATAACCATCCCATTGCCTTTTCCTCAAAAACGTTAAATAGTGCCGAGCGGAATTACTCGACCACCGAAAAGGAACTACTATACATCATAGACGCTTGCAAAAACTTCCGTTCTTCGGTTGACGTTTCACTCTGAATACTGACCACTTACCTCTTGTATGGCTTCAAAATTTAAAAGAACCACATAGCAGACTAGCCCACTGGAAGATCAAACTCGCAGAATGCGATTTCGACATAAAACATGTTAATGGTAGGGAAAATTACGTCGCGGACGCTGTTTTCCGTGTCGAAATTAACGCTACAGAAGAAGGAGAAAATAACGAAGAGAATAACGTCGACTTGGATATAGAATCATTATTCAACAAGCCTTGTTCGGACCAAGAGTTGGGCTTTTCGACGCCCGAAGAAGCAGATGAAATCCTTGAACAATTTTCGCGACTCACACAGCTCGACGGTCCACCCGACGAGCCAGATAACGATAATGATGACATCAACACTATACATTTCAACATCGAAGATCCTACACCTACCATGATCATCCTTAATGACAGACCGTTACAAGTTTTTCCTTCTACAAGTCGTAATTAAATTAGGAAAAAGAAAATTCAGTACTTCAACCTTACAACAATCACGGGTTAAAATCACGTTCACCATCGAAGACGAAAATGCCCTATCCTGGATGAAACAAAAATTGCACGAAACCCCCCTTAAGACACCTAAAAACATTGGTATACACTTTGACGACGGGATACCTGACGCTCTACAGCACCAAATATTCCTTATTCTACATGACGATCTTTCTAGAAAGAAATAATCAAGTAAAATTCACCAAAATCACTCTTAATTTACCACCTTTTAATAAAGAGAAAGCTTTAGAATATATTAGCACGTATCACGACGCGAACCATAATGGCATAGAAGAAACCTTTACGCATTTTAGAACCCAATTTTACTACCCTAATCTAAGGAAAATAATAACTTTCTACATTAATAAATGTGA
Source organism: Agrilus planipennis (assembly GCF_000699045.2). Taxonomy (NCBI): domain Eukaryota; kingdom Metazoa; phylum Arthropoda; class Insecta; order Coleoptera; family Buprestidae; genus Agrilus; species Agrilus planipennis. The sequence goes on from NW_020438933.1 coordinate 1,540,026, forward strand.
TGTTTGCCTAGAATCTAAGTATGATAGGAACCCATATAGGCCGCCCTACAAAGACCCTATGATTAGCTCTAAACCTTTCGAAATCATAATGCTTAACATAGTCACTATTAGTAATTCGCATTTCCTCAGCATTTTCGATCACTTTAGCAAATATGCACAAGCCTACCACTTTAACGAAAAAAACGCGATTACCATAACAAATTAACTAAGACATTACATTAACCACCATAATTTGTCTGGCAAAATACTAGTAGATATTGGCTCAGAATTCAATAATGTTCATCTAAAAGATTTTTGCAAACTGTATCACATAGATCTTCGCTTCGCCAGTGCCGGCATCCCGAGTACCATAAGTTCGTTAGAGAGAGTGCACGGGACAATTAAAGAAAAACTTGTCATCTTAAAACAAAAAACTCCGGACGAAACTATTCCAAATTTAATGACACAAGTAGTCGTATTCATGTATAATAACTCAATACAATCAACAACTAAATGTAGACCGTTCGACGTTCTGTACGGATCTTATAAGGATATTACGGAGCATGAGCTCTCCGAATTTAATAACTCTTCTAGTTACATTATTAATAGGATCAATGAATTAAAAACATTATAGGAACAAATTAAAAGTAGAAATATCGAAAGAAACACAAAGGCCCTCGATAAACTAAACAAAAAAAATTAAGACGAAATACCCAAACTTCCTAATGAAGTTTATGTGCAAACAGGCGAACGCGCTAAGATTAAACTCCCTTTCCAGAGAACGCGAGTAATAGAAAGGGTTAATGATCGAATTAAGGGTATTCTCCCCGGCCATATGGTTATTCAAAAATATCCATTAGGAAAAGTTAAACGAGTAAGAAAAATTATCTCTTTACAGGAAAATGAAGGCCCTCCTGCTTATGAGGCTCCTCAGCCTGGGACTAGCCGAGATAATTAATATTAATCGTATACCGAAAAACGTCGCATATTTAAAAGAAGATTTAAACCATGCCCTTGTTCTATCCCATTACCATAAATTTGCTTACCACACATTAACTTAACATTGATCAAAAACACGTACATAGACTTACTTTCTAAAACCACCATTCTCAAATGCAATCACAATAATGAATTACTCTGTACATTAGAAAACACATTACACAATATAGACGACGTTCTAAACAAATTAAGACCTAACCGAAATAAAAGAGGACTCGTAAATGGGATCGGTAACGCTCTAAATTACCTATTTGGCACAGTTGATGACAACCAATATAATGAATTAAAAGCAAATATGCTTAAACTATTTGACAATCAAAAAGCAGTTATAACAAAACAAAATCAATATTTATCGTTTGTACACCACATTAAAAATGATTATACAAGATTATTAGAAAACGTCCGAAACAATTTTAATGAATCATTTCACGCTATTAGTGATGCTGTTACAGACATCCAAAAAGAAGTTTCTATGTTACATTTAACTCAAATTGCTTTCAATCTCCTAAATTATCTCCAATTAATCGAACGATCTATAACGTTTGCCAAAGAAAACATTCTGAATTACGAATTAATTTCTAACAAACATACAAGAAATGATAAGTCATTTAACTAAAACATACAGCAGGAATCAAATATTCTCCAACATTGAAGGAGAACCGATTAATTACTTAAAATTCAATAAACAGACTATGATTTTAATGGAAACTGTTATATTGTGTATAGTTACTTTCCCGATTACTAAACCCATTACTTTCTCTCTTTACAAAATACATTCTCTTATAATTAACCACAACTGTTGAAAATAGACACTTTGAATTTGTGCGCATGCCCTTCGGCCTCTGGAATGCACCGTCAACATTGGAACGCATGATAAAGTAAATTCTCAAAGATTTCTTGTACAAATTCGCTTTTGTCTATATGGACGACATAGTCATTTTCTCTAAATCCTTGCATGACCACATCCTCCATCTAAGACAAGTATTACAAAGACTTAAGGACGTTAACTTGAAGGTATCTCTAGATAAATCCGAGTTACTCCGCAATGAGGCACCCTTTCTGGGACACGTCATTACAACCAACGGTATTAAGCCGAACCCCGATAAAATCTCCGCCATTAATAAATTTCCTGTTCCGAAAACTATCAAAGAATTAAAATCCTTCCTTGGACTAAGCGGGTATTACCGGAAATTCATCAAGAATTATGCAAAAATTGTGGTCCCACTCACCAAATGTTTGAAAAAGAACTCTTTCATCAACATCAAAGACTCTCAGTATCTCGCCGCTATTTCACAAATTAAAGAACTAATCACTAACGCACCGATACTATCTTACCCAGACTTCGCGAAAAACTTCTCCATTACCACCGACGCTTCTGATAAAGCCATAGGTGCTGTTATATCCCAGGATAACCATCCCATTACCTTTTTCTCAAGAACGCTAAATAGTGCCGAGCGGAATTACTCGACCACCGAAAAGGAATTGTTATCCATTATAGACGCTTGCATAAACTTCCGTCCTTATATCTTCGGTAGACGTTTCACTGTGTATACTGACCACTTACCTCTTGTACGGCTTCAAAATTTAAAAGAACCACATAGCAGACTAGCCCGCTGGAAGATCAAACTCACAGAATACGATTTCGACATAAAACATGTTAAAGGCAAGGAAAATCATGTCGCGGACGCCCTTTCCCGTGTTGAAATTAACACCCTAGAAGAAGGAGAAAATAACGAAGAGAATAGCGTCGACTTGAATATAGAATCATTATTCAACAACCCTTGTTCAGACCAAGAACTGGACTTTTGGACGCCCGAAGAAGCCGATGAAATTCTTGAACAATTTTCGCTACTCACACAGCTCGACGGTCCATCCGACGAGCCGGACAACGGTAATGATGACATCAACACTTTACATTCCAACAACGAAGATCCCATACCTACTATGATCATCTCTAATGACAGACCGTTACAAGTTTTTCCTTTACAAGTCGTAATTAAATTAGGAAAAAGAAAATTCAGTTCTTCAACCCTACAACAATCACGGGTTAAAATCACATTCACCATCGAAGACGAAAACGCCCTATTCTGGATGAAACAAAAATTACATGAAACCCCCCTTAAGACACCTAAAAACATTGGTATACACTTTGACGACGGAATACTTGACGCATTACAACACCAAATATTCCTTATTCTCCACGACGATCTTTCTAAAAGAAATAATCAAGTAAAATTCACCAAAATCACTCTTAATTTACCGCCTTTTAAAAAAGAGAAAGCTTTAGAATATATTAGCACATATCACGACGCGAACCACAACGGCATAGAAGAAACCTTTACGCATTTTAGAACCCAATTTTACTACCCTAATCTAAAGAAAATAATAACTTTCTACATTAATAAGTGTGATGTTTGTTTAAAATCCAAGTATGATAGGAACCAATATACGCCGCCCTACAAAGGCCCTATGATTAGCTCTAAACCTTTCGAAATCATAATGCTTGACATACTCACTATTAGTAATTCGCATTTCCTCACCATTTTCGACCACTTTAGCAAATATGCGCAAGCCTACTACCTTAACGACAAAAACGCGATTACCATAATAAATAAACTAAGACATTACATTACCCACCATAATTTGCCTGGCAAAATAGTAGTAGATATCAGCTCAGAATTTGATAATGTACATCTAAAAGATTTTTGCAAACTGTATTACATAGATCTTCACTTTGCCAGTGCCGGCAACCCGAGTACCATAAGTTCATTAGAGAGAGTACACGGGACAATTAAAGAAAAACTTGTCATCTTAAAACAAAAAACTCCGGACGAAACTATTCCAAATTTAATGGCACAAGTCGTATTCATGTATAATACCTCAATACAATCAACAACTAAATGTAAACCGTTCAACGTCCTGTACGGACCTTATAAGGATATTACGGAGCATGAGCTTCCCGAATTTAATAACCCTTCTAGTTACATTATTAATAGGATCAGTGAATTAAATACATTATACGAATAAGTTAAAAGTAGGAATATCGAAAGAAATACAAAGGCCCTCGATAAACTAAATAAAAGAAATCAAGATGAAATACCCGAACTTCTTAATGAAGTTTATGTGCAAATAGGCGAACGCACTAAGATTATACCCCCTTTCCAGAGAACGCAGGTAATAGAAAGGGTTACTGATCGAATTAAGCTTATTCCCCCCGGTCATATGGTTCTAAAACCACCATTCTCAAATACAATCACAATAATGAATTACTCTATACATTAGACAACACATTACACAACATAGAAGACATTCAAAACAAATTAAGACCAAACCGAAATAAACGAGGACTCGTAAATGGGATCGGTAACGCTCTAAATTACCAATATGGCACAGTTGATGACAACCAATATAATGAATTAAAGGCAAATATGCTTAAACTATTTGACAATCAAAAAGCAGTTATAACAAAACAAAATCAATATTTATCGTTTGTACACCACATTAAAAATGATTATACAAGATTATTAGAAAACGTCCGAAACAATTTTAATGAATCATTTCACGCTATTAGTGATGCTGTTACAGACATCCAAAAAGAAGTTTCTATGTTACATTTAACTCAAATTGCTTTCAATCTCCTAAATTATCTCCAATTAATCGAACGATCTATAACGTTTGCCAAAGAAAACATTCTGAATTACGAATTAATTTCTAACAAACATACAAGAAATGATAAGTCATTTAACTAAAACATACAGCAGGAATCAAATATTCTCCAACATTGAAGGAGAACCGATTAATTACTTAAAATTCAATAAACAGACTATGATTTTAATGGAAACTGTTATATTGTGTATAGTTACTTTCCCGATTACTAAACCCATTACTTTCTCTCTTTACAAAATACATTCTCTTATAATTAACCACATCATAGTGCTCGTACCTTCCCAATTTTATCTTAAATACGAAACCTTAGCCTTATGGTACGCTACTTATGCACCAAACCGATCGCCGCCAACTATTCCGAAGTTTCATCATGTCCCACGCTGTTAGTCGACCAATATGAAGATATCAGTAGCGATGAATTACAGGTTTGCACCGGCCCCTTCAGCTCCCCTATATCCTCAGATAGTATGAACCTGGGACAGCTTCAATCTAAGGGAGGAAGAGTTATGAATAAGGTATTAAATTGCGTAATTAGTTTATGGATAGTTAGTGTATAAATTAATAAACTTTTGTTGTGCTCCAATTAATAAGTGTGTTAAGTGATCGATTTCGATTTTTAAAACTCTCATTCGGTATCGCATCTCTTAACTTGGAAACCAATTACAGAAGGCAATAGTTCTGACTTGGCAAAACATTACGATCAAATGCTCTGGTATTACTTGAATGAACGCAAAAGTGTACGGTAGCCTAAATGATTTTTTTCCATATAATTGAAGTGATACTAACTCGTTCCTATTAAAAAACATTCCTGTCAAAAAATGCAAGTAGATTTTAGAGTCGCAGTTGTTTTGCCGCCATTTTCCGAGTAGGCTGCAAGAAGACTTGCAAATTTCGAACATAGACTTAGAAAGCGAGAAGCTACACCAGGATGAAACGGGCATGGCAAGCAAGATCATGAAAAGTGAAGAGGAGTATAAACGAGATTTTGACCCAAGCGAAGATGAGGTAGCTAAGTTTCTGAATATGTACAATGAAGACGAAGGTGCAGCAGACATCAGCCCCATGCAGCAGACCGGTGAAGCCTAGTTCTAGGTTAGTTTTTAAGTAGAATATACAGGTACAAATGGTTGTAGACAATTTTATGCTTAATGTAATGATATATGTGTAAATTATGATAAAACAGAAGGCGGAAGTAACTATGACTCTCTGGGTCGTGGGAGTCGATTGGAGCATGCACAGTTGTCGAGTGGTTGAGTCATTTCGAGCGGATTCTCGAGCGAATGGGCGTGATTTTCTTGTCTCTGTGTTCTGTTCTGATCGGCTGTCAGATCGACCAAGTCTACCGGTAGCATCCTCTTGGCGAGAGTCGGGGTAGCTGTGCAGGTCACACTGGACAGTGAGCTAATACCGGGGGCGGTTGGAAGCCACTTTGTCAAAGGGTCAATTGCGGTACCATCTACACACTAGGGCCCCTGGACCTTCGGGTTCTCACCCGCTTACACGTATTGCTTCCAACTTGTTTATTGGTCCAGCGCGTCTTTTAACCTTGTCGTGAGGTCGTATAGGGCTGTGCGAGGCGTCCCGCGTCCTTGTTTTTGAGTAGGGAGATTATTCCCCTACCTTCGCAGAATTCCGTTAGTGCATCTTTCCCGAGATGGTTTTATGCGTCTGCGGGAAGGACTTTGACACCGACCGTGGACTTAAGACTCACCTGCTGAGAAATCGCTGCAGGGGGAGCAATACCGGAGATAAGGTCCAAGACAATATCTGACTTTTTGTGGGGCTGAATNAATAAAACATCGATAATAAACACTATATACAAAAACTTTATTTACAACAAATTTACTAAATATTAAAATAAACGGATAACAAGTAAAGTGACAACAAACGTAAGCGAACAATTAGAAGTACAAAGTGTAACTTCCTAAAAATATGTGATAAAGATGAACTTATTCGAATACCACCACCAATGCCTACCAAACCCAAACAATGGAAAACAAGTTTGCAGAACCGGGTATGGGCAAAAACCCACCAGGGCAATACCCCGCCTCGAGCAATTGAGTTCCTAGAACCTACGAACTATGGACAGAATGACATACAATTAACTGTGGGTGAATGCGACCGCCAAAGACTGATACTGACCCTCTCTATTGTAGTTCTGCCGACGCTGTAATTATATGATAGGCACTAGTTAAATGACATTCTATAAACCTATTGCTTGTAACCTTATCTTGAGGCATCTTTAAATTGGAGGTATTTCCCTTAATGTAATGAATTGAATTATATTCAAATTTTGTGAATAATAATGAAATAAAATATAGAATTGAAACTGCAACATGTCTCTTCATTTGTTACCCAGATAGCCTCTTGGATGGTTTCACTGCCAGCTACCTCATTCTCCATCACAATGAAATCTCGGCTTGTGATGAAGGTTTTCTTGATAGGATCATACAGCTTGTACCCTTTCACATCCTCTCCATAACCAACTAAGATGTGATGTGTAGCTTTCTTATCCCATTTGAAGCGTTTCGTCTTAGGCACATGTTCCATCACCTTGCTCCCGAACAATCTTATATGACTTAGGTCAGGTTGTGACCCACGCCACAGTTCATATAGCGTCTTTGATATTCCTGACACAATGGACCTCTTCTTTAAATAAACAGCTGTACTGACCGCTTCGGCCCAACAACTCTTGTGCAACTTTGAGTCGTATAAAAGACATCTACCTTTCTCAACCACTGTACGATTGGCCTTCTCACAGACACCGTGCTATTCAGGTGTGTAACTGTTGGTTTTTTGATGTATTATGCCAGATTGTTTTAAGAAATTCTCAAATTCACCATAACAAAATTCTATGCCGTTGTCTGTGTGAAAAAAACTTAATTTTCTTTCCATGGTAGTTTTCAACCATTGACTTAAATTTTTTAAATTTACTAAACGTTTCATTCTTTTGTTTAAGAAAATAAATGAAAGTCATCCGACTATAATCGTCTATGAACAGCAAAAACTATTTGTTACTATTTAGTGAATTTATTTCCATCGGCCCACACAAATCACTATGTATGCGAACACATGGCTCTGTGTTACGTTGACCCACATGAGAAAAGGGCAATCTCATCTGGTTGCCTTCACAACAGGACATACATTCTGACTTTGTCATTTCAAATAAATCATCGTATGACAGGCAATCCACAATACAATTTCTCATTTTGTTCACGTGAGTTAGCCTTCTGTGCCATAGTACTCCAGAAACTGCAGGAGCAACCAACAAGACACTTGGCATCTACAATTTCAGTTTGTAAACACCATCAGTTAAATCAGCGATCGCTACCAAAACATTATAGATATTATAGATATAACAATGTTTCTCTTTAAATACAACATTATTGCCATTCTTGATAAGCCCACTAACTGATAACAGGTTGGTTTTCAAACTCGGCACGGGCAGTACATTCTTCACAGTAATATGGCCTTTTAAATTCGACACAATGTTTACATCTCCGGAACAAACAACTAAAACTTTTGATTCGTTCGTGACAACTATTTCTGGTAAACACGACGATGAGTTTGTGTTCATAATCCAGTCTCTGTTTACCGTCATGTGCGCACTCGCACCGCTGTCGACGTACCATTCAGTCTTCTTAAGCTCCTTCAGACTCGTTGGCAATTTCGATGTCCAGTAATTTCGACTTTATGACATCAGCCGTTATCCGAATGCCAGAATGTTCTATGGTCATGGGCGAATAACGGTCAGACAAACCTGCTAATAATAATGATCCCACCCATTCGCCGGTTATTGTAAATCCTTTGCTATCTAACCTTTGAGTTGTTTCGACAATTTGTGTTACATATGAAGTCATTGAATAGAAATCAAATGTCGAAGTAAAGTTATTTTTCTCGAGAAACCAGAATCATCAAACATGACCAGTGTTTAGTCCCATAATTCTGCTGAGGTCCTAGTGTATGTGCACATACAATGCTGGATCGATAGTTAATACCAGCTTCGCCTTAATTTTTGCATTGTCCGTAAGCTTTATTTCGAAATCTTGCGGCGGTGTGATATACTTATCCATTCCATCCAAAACCACTATTAATATAGTTCGATTTCATGTTTCCGCGAAATACCGTGCACAAATAAATCTATTTTCACAACAAAATAACTGACGAATTTTAGAAAAGGCCCATAGCCTATTTATTCACGTCGAGTATTCTTGTAAAATATTTTATGCATAATGTAACAATATATGTGTAAATTATGATAAAACAAAAGGCGGGATTAGCTATGGTTCCCTTGAGGGAGTCATACAAACATTAACCACACTCCCTCCTTGTGGGTAACGAACTCGTCTTGCTAAGAGTGTGGTGGCTAATAGGTGACGTGTGTTGCCAGTCCCGCCCGCCGTCAGTTGCTGAACCTAAAAAAAAAAACAGCCTCGGACGACTACTAACCCTGGGAACTTAGGCTCGGGCGACCGACAACTAACCCCACCTTCCGAATGCGATGCCTTCTTTACAACGAAGACCGGACTGGGAGTACACATGCGTGCCGAACACTCAGCGCAGCCAGACGCCCAACAGCCCGAGGGCAGGATGGACAGACGAAGAGATGATGATGTTGGCGCAAAAGGATGCGGAGATATTGGCACTGGGGGAAGTACGGTTGATTAACCAGGAACTTGTCAAATACTTCCCCAAAGAACGTTATCTGTAATCAAAAAGGCGCAACAAAAACAAATGTAATGGCCAACTTCTACCCTAGAGAAGACTCCTTTAAGGCTCATGAGCTGCTGGACATTCTCCGAAGCCAAAGCGGTCGGCAAGGGAAACACCTTCACTTGGCTGTCCTCCTTTCTCAGAGGGTTAATGCCGACAAAAAACGCCTTGCGGCAGAGAGACCAGAAAAGCCCCTCCGACGAAAACAGCGGCGCCTAAAGTATACTAGCACACAATCTAATTGTAGAAAGCAGCACGGAAGCCGCATTAACGCGTTGGGTGCCGCCATCGTTTTTAACCGTTGGCTTACGGTTTTCTCAGGTGCCGCTGTCGCTCATAAGCGTTTTAGTTCGTTCAATCGCGCAATGTCCTAAGCTTAGTGGAGACTGCAGTTGTAAATGTGAATGTGATAAAGCACTCGAGTAAAGGATTTTACAGCGTGAAGTTGTGGTTTTTTGATCTGTGTTCTTTTTGTGACAATTAAAATAGCCAGGTAGGGACATTTTAATTATTAATAGTGGTTAGTATGCAATATTAATGTGATATTTCATTTTCGATTTTCTATCCTTTACAAACTTCCTTAGGTTAATGAGGAAAAATATTTTTGTTGCTGTTATCACACCCCCGCCGGGAGTAGAATCCGGGACCTTTGCTTTACGCACCAATGCTCTGACCACTAAGCTACGAGAGATGACAACAGCAACAAACTGAGCCTACGAGGCTACAGATCCGTCGAATTATTAACGTAATTATATATAAACTAAACATATGAAACCCTTATGACATTTTTAATAACTAATAGTGGTTAATATGCAATATTAATGTGAAAATTCATTTTCGATTTTCTAGCCACTACAAACATCCTCAAGTTAATGAGGAAAAATATTTTTGTTGCTGCAGTCACACCCCCACCGGGAATCGTACCCAATGCTCTGACCACTAAGCTACGAGAGATGACAACAACAACCAAAACAAATCTCTCGTTGGTTAGTGGTCAGAGCATTGGTGCGTAAAGCCAAAGGTCTCGAGTTCAATTCCCGGCGGGGGTGTGACAACCGCAACAAAAATATTTTTCCTCATTAACCAGAGAAAGTTAGTAGTGCATAAAAAAAATGAATTTTTACATTAAATCAGGTAGCGCATTCCAGGTCAAAAAGGGGTCGTCAAGATAGTGCCAATTCGAGTGAGTTTCGAGAATCTGACGACGAACTGACAGAAACGGAGTCAGGGTCTGATTCGGAGCGCAAGAATGCTGTAGTAGACGCTTCCAAATTAATTAAGGATTATCTAAAACGAGAATAAGAAAATATTGATAATGAATCAGGCATTGAATGGAAGGACGAGCCACTTGGCATGAATGATCTTACGTTTCTAGAAAAAATGAATTCTCAGAGTTGTACTATCTGAAAATACTCCTTTTGAGTCGTGTCATACTCACAGACGAGATTTTGCAAATAGTGATCGACGAAACTAATATTAACGCGGAACATATACTTTTATCTGAAAGCATAAAAGAAAAATCAAGACTTTCTTCTTGGAAACCAATTAGAAAAGTGGAACTTTTTATTTTCTTGCTACATTTGGGTGTAGTAAGACAACCACGAATGCGTGACTACTGAAAAGCAGACCTATTTGACGTGACGGGAATCGGTTCTTGCTATTACTACGCGTACTTCATTTTTCGCGGACTCCTGAAAGAAATGAGTCAATGCCTGAAGACTATAAAATTCGACAAATTATAGATTTCCTCAATCACTAAAGTTCTGATATATTCTCGCCTGGACGTGAGCTGTCTCTCGAAGAGTTAATAGTACTTCTCCGCGAAAGACTTTCAGACAGTACATAAAAAGCATAAGTCATAGCACAAAAGTCTATTTTTTAACCAGTTCAGGAAGTATTGCACAAAAATTTGCGGTGTACACTGCCATCCTGGACGGTATGGGTGAAAGAGGCCATTCTGAAAAAGTTGTAATGCATTTATTAAAAAATCTATTTAACTTTAGCCACCATCTGTATATGGATAACTATTATAATAGTACTGACTTGGGAAAACATTTTTTGGAGAAGAAAACCCATTGTTCTGACACACGGTTCTCAGGTGCCGCTGTTGCTCATAAGAGTTTTAACTCGTTCGATTGTGCACTGTCCACAGCTCGGTGGAGACTGCAGTTGCAAATGTTAATATGATAAGGCACTCGAGTAAAGGATTTTACAACGTGAAGTTGTGGTTGGTTTGTACTTTTCTTGATTGCTGTTCTTTTTGTGACAATGCAATGTGAAAATAATCAGGTAGGGTCTTCCAGGCCAGAAAGGGGTCGTCTTTGTAAATATTCAGAGACAGTTAGTAAAAATCTTACAAAATAGTGACACTGCAAGTGACTTTGAGTTTCGAGAATCTGTCGAAGGACTGATCAGGGTCTCATTCGAAGAGCGAGAATGCTGTCCCAAGTTCGTTAAGGATCATCTAAAACGAAAAGAAGTAGACATAGATAATGAATCAGGAATTGAATGAAAGGACGAGCCAGATGACATGAATGCTTTTCCGTTTTTAGGTAATGAGGAGTTCTCAGGGTTGTACCATCTAAAAATACTCCTTTTGAGCATTGTCGTGTCATACTCACGGACAAGATTTTGCAAATAGTGATCGATGCAACTAATATTAACGCTGAAAATATATTTTTATCTGAAAGCATACAAGCAAAATCAAGACTTTTTTTCCTGGAAACCAATTACAAAAGAAGAACTGCACAAAAATTCGCGGTGTATACTGGGGCCCTGGCGGAATAGGTCATTTTGAAAGAGTTGAAATGCATTTATTACAAAACCTATTTAGAACAAACAGAATAGCTCAAAACCCCAACGCCAAAACACGACACTGTAGTTGTCCGAAGCACTTTTCGGTAACAAAGTTACCTTCTTCAGGGACTGAAGTAAACTNAAGTCATTTAACTAAAACATACAGCAGGAATCAAATATTCTCCAACATTGAAGGAGAACCGATTAATTACTTAAAATTCAATAAACAGACTATGATTTTAATGGAAACTGTTATATTGTGTATAGTTACTTTCCCGATTACTAAACCCATTACTTTCTCTCTTTACAAAATACATTCTCTTATAATTAACCACATCATAGTGCTCGTACCTTCCCAATTTTATCTTAAATACGAAACCTTAGCCTTATGGTACGCTACTTATGCACCAAACCGATCGCCGCCAACTATTCCGAAGTTTCATCATGTCCCACGCTGTTAGTCGACCAATATGAAGATATCAGTAGCGATGAATTACAGGTTTGCACCGGCCCCTTCAGCTCCCCTATATCCTCAGATAGTATGAACCTGGGACAGCTTCAATCTAAGGGAGGAAGAGTTATGAATAAGGTATTAAATTGCGTAATTAGTTTATGGATAGTTAGTGTATAAATTAATAAACTTTTGTTGTGCTCCAATTAATAAGTGTGTTAAGTGATCGATTTCGATTTTTAAAACTCTCATTCGGTATCGCATCTCTTAACTTGGAAACCAATTACAGAAGGCAATAGTTCTGACTTGGCAAAACATTACGATCAAATGCTCTGGTATTACTTGAATGAACGCAAAAGTGTACGGTAGCCTAAATGATTTTTTTCCATATAATTGAAGTGATACTAACTCGTTCCTATTAAAAAACATTCCTGTCAAAAAATGCAAGTAGATTTTAGAGTCGCAGTTGTTTTGCCGCCATTTTCCGAGTAGGCTGCAAGAAGACTTGCAAATTTCGAACATAGACTTAGAAAGCGAGAAGCTACACCAGGATGAAACGGGCATGGCAAGCAAGATCATGAAAAGTGAAGAGGAGTATAAACGAGATTTTGACCCAAGCGAAGATGAGGTAGCTAAGTTTCTGAATATGTACAATGAAGACGAAGGTGCAGCAGACATCAGCCCCATGCAGCAGACCGGTGAAGCCTAGTTCTAGGTTAGTTTTTAAGTAGAATATACAGGTACAAATGGTTGTAGACAATTTTATGCTTAATGTAATGATATATGTGTAAATTATGATAAAACAGAAGGCGGAAGTAACTATGACTCTCTGGGTCGTGGGAGTCGATTGGAGCATGCACAGTTGTCGAGTGGTTGAGTCATTTCGAGCGGATTCTCGAGCGAATGGGCGTGATTTTCTTGTCTCTGTGTTCTGTTCTGATCGGCTGTCAGATCGACCAAGTCTACCGGTAGCATCCTCTTGGCGAGAGTCGGGGTAGCTGTGCAGGTCACACTGGACAGTGAGCTAATACCGGGGGCGGTTGGAAGCCACTTTGTCAAAGGGTCAATTGCGGTACCATCTACACACTAGGGCCCCTGGACCTTCGGGTTCTCACCCGCTTACACGTATTGCTTCCAACTTGTTTATTGGTCCAGCGCGTCTTTTAACCTTGTCGTGAGGTCGTATAGGGCTGTGCGAGGCGTCCCGCGTCCTTGTTTTTGAGTAGGGAGATTATTCCCCTACCTTCGCAGAATTCCGTTAGTGCATCTTTCCCGAGATGGTTTTATGCGTCTGCGGGAAGGACTTTGACACCGACCGTGGACTTAAGACTCACCTGCTGAGAAATCGCTGCAGGGGGAGCAATACCGGAGATAAGGTCCAAGACAATATCTGACTTTTTGTGGGGCTGAATTTAAGTCATGTGCTGGGCGCAGACAACATCAAAGGCAGTCACATCCGGACCAGTATTACGCAGAACTGCCTTAAAACCCAGAGGCTGAACGGATAAAGAGCTTATCGGCATGGCAAAGGAGGAGGTAAAATTCCGCGGCCGTTTTATTAATCTAATCTCCATCTTTACGCACCGTACCCTGAAGGCTATATAGAGCCGTCGGCAATCTCAGGACTACAAAGATCTTGTCCTGAGCCTTAATGGTGAACCTATGATGAAGGATGTAGAGGACGAAGCGTTGGAGAAGTGCGAGTCTGAGGCCGAGGTGGATGCAGTCCTGATAGAGGAGAGCATCCTGTCTGGGTCCTTTCTGGGTCCAACTCCTCCGACATAACTGGGGATAGAGGAGCCTTTTTGTCGGGGGGTTCAAGTCATCTGAACTCCGAGGCCCCAGAGTTTGTGGCTGGGCAGGACGTGACAGATCCCACTCAAGTCATACAGAAAATTTTCGGGATGGACCGGCAGGATGTGAGAGATCCTGTAGGTGTCTTCCTGGAAGACTACATTACCTTGCACACTTCCATCTGGTGCGAGGATATTTCCCTCTACAATTTCCTTTGCAGTACTACCCATCGCCACAAGGGAGTCAACCAGGAGAAGATGGAGGCGTGGCTGCAGTGTTTGCGGCCCGGGTTAGGTTAGATCGGAAATGGGGGCACAGTCTTCTAAGATCTATCGAGAGAGGAGAAAAGAAGCAGGCCGTAACTCATATGACAAAGGCGCGGAACGCGCTTACCGGTATAAGGTTGTTCCGCAGATGTACCGGTCCAACAGTTCTCAACTGGCATCATGCCTATTGGATGACCAGCCACTGTTGAGCCGAGCTGAGCATCCTAACATCGGTGATGTACAAGCCAAGTACCGGTCGATATTTAACTCCGTTTCTGCCCTCAATCTAGCTCCCATAGAGGACACAAAGGAGCACAATGTCCACGCCTATGCGCCCACGACGAAGAAATATTGTCGAGTGGACCTTAGCAAACACTTAATCAGATGCAGCCGGGCTTGACAAAATTCAGATCAGTCACCTGCGAAGGGTACCAATCGCAAGGCTGGTGCTTCTTGTTAAAGCCATGTTATATCTCGGAGCATTACCATCATCAATGAAGGGCAATAGAACCATCCTCCTCCCGAAGGGGGCTGACCCCTTGGAGGCCGATAATTGGCGCCTAATATACAATCTCCTCCATTATTCCACGTATTTGCTACAAGATATTGGCAGTTAGACTCTCCGAATTACCGTTCCACCCTCATCAGAGGGGGTTTCGGAGAGAAGACGAAGTGCTATTGAACACCTTAACGCTCGATACCCTGATAAAAGAGCGTCAATCAAGCAGAAGGCCCTCAATGTCTTGTCCCTGGACTTAAGAAAGGCATACGACACAATGTCTCATTGCTCGATTAAAAGGGTACCCCGTCGATGTAACATCGATCACCGTATTGAGCAGTTTATGCTTGATGAGTATAAAGACTCCTTTACCACAAACAATGCAGGGGACCAAACATCTAACCCCATCCTAATAACGAGGGGGTTTAAGCAAGGAGATCCTCTATCGCCCGTTCTGTTCAATGTGGTGATTGACGAATTAGTGTACGCATTGGAGGGGAGAGGATTAGGTGCGCCGGTGTCGGAGCACGTAAAGGTCTCTGTATTGGAATACGCAGATGATCTGGTGTTTACTGCAGGAAGTATGGAGGATGGCAGGAAACTATTAAGGTAGGCAACCGATTTCTTTAATTATCGGGCTCTGGTCATTAACGCGCAGAAGCTGTGCCTACTTAAGCAGTTACTTATCCCACGCTATATACACATGCCCTTCAAACTCCGAGTATAACTTCGCGAATTCTTTATGAGACCGTTAAGCTCATCATGCCCCGTCCTAGCGCCGATACCTTCACCCGTGCCCTCGGACGACTACTAAGCCTGGGACCTCAAGCTCGGGCGACCAATAATCAACCCCTCCTACCTTATGCCCGTACCGAATCCGACAGGTTATTTACAATGGAGACCGGACTGGGAGTACACATCGCTAAACACCCAGCACAGCGAGACGCCCAACAGCCCAAGGACGAAAAACTGATATTGGCACTGGATGAAGTATGGTTTATTAACCAGGAACTTGTCAAATACCTCCCCAATAGACTGTTAGATGTAATCAAAGATGCGCATCAAAAACAACCATATAAAGACACACATGCTGATCAAAAACCCTCTACTAGAGTGGAAGCGCCGGTGATCCCCGGGAGCAAGCTTTAAAAGGTGAAACTATTGCTACATATTCCAAGGTAATAAAGATAGGAAAGTGGAAAGACAGTCGGGATGTTTTGTACATATCTGATAAATATAATGGGATATGGTTGAGACACAAAACAAAAGAATACAGAAAAATTTAAAACCACTGGCAGTTGTAGAATATAATAAATATATGTCAAGCGTCGATCTCCATGATCAAATGCTTTCCTATTACTTTCATGAGCGTAAAAGTATAGTATACGGTAGCCTAAAAAACTTTTTTCCATATAATTGAAATGGTACTAACAAAGTAGTTTCTCTTAACAAATTTTCCGGTCAAAAGATGTAATTAGATTTTGGAGTCGCAGTTGTTCTGCCGCCTTTTTCCGAGTAGGCTGCGGGAAGACTTGCAAATTCCAATCATACACTTAGAAAGTGAGATTCTACACCACGATGATACGGGCGTGGTAAGTAAGATCATGAAAGGTGTAGAGGAGTATAAACGAGATTTTGACCCAAGTGAAGGAGGTAACTGAGCTTCTGAGTATGTACAATGAAGAAAAAGGTGCAGCAGACATTAACCCCATGCAGAGGACCGATGAGGCCTAGTTCTAAGTTAGTTTTTATTGAAACACGTCGAGTATTACCAACAGACTAACTTTATTGAAAAATGATAAATATCACAATAATATTACACTTAAGAAGTATAGGTGGCGCAAGTGGTTATTTAAGCTTTATGATTATATTACAAGCTATACTAACACCCCCTCTTAACAAAGTAGCTAAAACATTACATAAACAGGAGAACTTAAATTAATGCGTTATATGGAAACAATAACGAGCATATCAATAAATTCATAATGTTTAATTGGAGATAGGTCTTTGGTCAGCAGATCAGCTGGCATATCTTGCGTTGGAATGTACTTAATCTCAATATATTTATTTTTAATAACATCTCTTATGTAATGGTGTCGCATCTATTGTTATTATGGCTCTGACCTGACCCCAATTTCATTGCACCCTGATTATCACAATGTAGATTTATGACACAGTTTCCCAATAATTTTGTGCAAAAGCTTTCTTGAATACACTGCTTCTCTCGAAGCTTTCGACATTGCTGTATATTCTGACTCTGCACTAGACAGACTAACCGATTTCTGTTTCCTGCTTTACCAAGAAGTAACTGATCCTGTCATCATGAAACAGAATCCGGTATACGATTTCCTGTTACTTTCCACAAAACTTTGTAAAATCCATATCATTATTTGTATATTTTAGACAATATGTCTTTAATATGCGTTTTGCATAATTGTAACAGTTGACATTATAGCAGTTGTTAAACTGGCTCAAGTAACTGACAGCATAGGTAATGTCAGGCCTCGTCAATACTGTCAAGTACATTAAACTGCCAATGAGCTCTTGATAAGGAACATTAGGTAAATATCCTGTGGATTTGTCTGTATTTAACTTTGGCTCAATGGGAGTATTTTGCAGTTTACAATCGGACAACTTACTGATCAATGTATTGTTCTTGATCAACAGTAAGTTCATTTTTACTCACATTTATTGTCATGCCCAAATATTGTCTTACATGGCCCAAATTCTTCAACTTGAGCTCTAAACCTAATACATTCTTTATTATAATTATCTTAACATTACTATTGGTTTTTGCAAACAAACAAGGTTCGTATTGACAGCTTTTAAAGTTATTAAGACAAACTTTTACTCGCTCGTACCATGACACAGACGATTGCTTTAAGCTGTAAATAGCGCGTTTTAATTTCAATACGTCTTCCCAACTTCTTTTTGCAGAATCTTTAGGCATACACATGTATACGTTTTTTTTTCAAAAGGCCATTTAAAAAAGCAGTAGTTACATCTAAATGGATTATACTCAATTCCATTTTTGCAGAAAAAGCAAACAATAATCTGAGAGTGGAATGACGAATTACAGGTGCAAAAGTTTCTGTGTAATCAACACCTGACTTTTGCGTAAAGCCTTTTGCCACCAGTCTAGCCCGATGTCTCATATTATTGTTTGCGTCAAACTTTTTATTGAACTTTTAATAAGCTCTCGCGCATCATTATTCTGGAACGACTGCAACTCGTCATCCATGGCACGCCTCAAATGCTCTTTCTCCGGCCCTTCAAGAGCCTCTGAGAACGAGATCTCCTTGGATCCTGGAAAAGTACTGGATACACACCAACCCTATCGCTCAGGTGGTCTTCTCTGTCGTTTAGCACGCTCATTATTTGACTCCGCAACTGAAGTTTGCTGGATTGTCACTTCTGGCACTTGAATTGATGGGGTGTCAGGCAATTTGTCGCTGCCATAAGGTATACTGAAGAATCTGAAGAACTGGACTCCCACACTGAAACGCTACCCTCCTTCTCCATACTGTCCCGCAACGCCTCCACACTATTCAGTTGTGTCTCAAAATTTTCTTGAGGTGTCTTGGTTGCCATAACTTCACGAGTAGAGTTTTCTCAATGTTATTTTTGCATTAGTGAATAAAACATCGATAATAAACACTATATACAAAAACTTTATTTACAACAAATTTACTAAATATTAAAATAAACGGATAACAATAAAGTGACAACAAACGTAAGCGAACAACTAGAAGGACAAAGTGTAACTTCCTAAAAATATGTGATAAAGATGAATTTATTGTAATACCACCACCAATGCCTACCAAACCCAAACAATGGAAAACAAGTTTGCAGAACCGAGTATGGGCAAAAACCCACCAGGGCAATACCCCGCCTCGAGCAATTGAGTTCCTAGAACCTACGAACTATGGACAGAATGACATACAATTAACTGAGGGTGAATGCGACCGCCGAAGACTGATACTGACCCTCTCTATTGTAGTTCTGCCGACGCTGTAATTATATGATAGGCACTAGTTAAATGACATTCTATAAACCTATTGCTTGTAACCTTATCTTGAGGCATCTTTAAATTGGAGGTATTTCCCTTAATGTAATGAATTGAATTATATTCAAATTTTGTGAATAATAATGAAATAAAATATAGAATTGAAACTGCAACATGTCTCTTCATTTGTTACCCAGATAGCCTCTTGGATGGTTTCACTGCCAGCTACCTCATTCTCCATCACAATGAAATCTCGGCTTGTGATGAAGGTTTTCTTGATAGGATCATACAGCTTGTACCCTTTCACATCCTCTCCATAACCAACTAAGATGTGATGTGTAGCTTTCTTATCCCATTTGAAGCGTTTCGTCTTAGGCACATGTTCCATCACCTTGCTCCCGAACAATCTTATATGACTTAGGTCAGGTTGTGACCCACGCCACAGTTCATATAGCGTCTTTGATATTCCTGACACAATGGACCTCTTCTTTAAATAAACAGCTGTACTGACCGCTTCGGCCCAACAACTCTTGTGCAACTTTGAGTCGTATAAAAGACATCTACCTTTCTCAACCACTGTACGATTGGCCTTCTCACAGACACCGTGCTATTCAGGTGTGTAACTGTTGGTTTTTTGATGTATTATGCCAGATTGTTTTAAGAAATTCTCAAATTCACCATAACAAAATTCTATGCCGTTGTCTGTGTGAAAAAAACTTAATTTTCTTTCCATGGTAGTTTTCAACCATTGACTTAAATTTTTTAAATTTACTAAACGTTTCATTCTTTTGTTTAAGAAAATAAATGAAAGTCATCCGACTATAATCGTCTATGAACAGCAAAAACTATTTGTTACTATTTAGTGAATTTATTTCCATCGGCCCACACAAATCACTATGTATGCGAACACATGGCTCTGTGTTACGTTGACCCACATGAGAAAAGGGCAATCTCATCTGGTTGCCTTCACAACAGGACATACATTCTGACTTTGTCATTTCAAATAAATCATCGTATGACAGGCAATCCACAATACAATTTCTCATTTTGTTCACGTGAGTTAGCCTTCTGTGCCATAGTACTCCAGAAACTGCAGGAGCAACCAACAAGACACTTGGCATCTACAATTTCAGTTTGTAAACACCATCAGTTAAATCAGCGATCGCTACCAAAACATTATAGATATTATAGATATAACAATGTTTCTCTTTAAATACAACATTATTGCCATTCTTGATAAGCCCACTAACTGATAACAGGTTGGTTTTCAAACTCGGCACGGGCAGTACATTCTTCACAGTAATATGGCCTTTTAAATTCGACACAATGTTTACATCTCCGGAACAAACAACTAAAACTTTTGATTCGTTCGTGACAACTATTTCTGGTAAACACGACGATGAGTTTGTGTTCATAATCCAGTCTCTGTTTACCGTCATGTGCGCACTCGCACCGCTGTCGACGTACCATTCAGTCTTCTTAAGCTCCTTCAGACTCGTTGGCAATTTCGATGTCCAGTAATTTCGACTTTATGACATCAGCCGTTATCCGAATGCCAGAATGTTCTATGGTCATGGGCGAATAACGGTCAGACAAACCTGCTAATAATAATGATCCCACCCATTCGCCGGTTATTGTAAATCCTTTGCTATCTAACCTTTGAGTTGTTTCGACAATTTGTGTTACATATGAAGTCATTGAATAGAAATCAAATGTCGAAGTAAAGTTATTTTTCTCGAGAAACCAGAATCATCAAACATGACCAGTGTTTAGTCCCATAATTCTGCTGAGGTCCTAGTGTATGTGCACATACAATGCTGGATCGATAGTTAATACCAGCTTCGCCTTAATTTTTGCATTGTCCGTAAGCTTTATTTCGAAATCTTGCGGCGGTGTGATATACTTATCCATTCCATCCAAAACCACTATTAATATAGTTCGATTTCATGTTTCCGCGAAATACCGTGCACAAATAAATCTATTTTCACAACAAAATAACTGACGAATTTTAGAAAAGGCCCATAGCCTATTTATTCACGTCGAGTATTCTTGTAAAATATTTTATGCATAATGTAACAATATATGTGTAAATTATGATAAAACAAAAGGCGGGATTAGCTATGGTTCCCTTGAGGGAGTCATACAAACATTAACCACACTCCCTCCTTGTGGGTAACGAACTCGTCTTGCTAAGAGTGTGGTGGCTAATAGGTGACGTGTGTTGCCAGTCCCGCCCGCCGTCAGTTGCTGAACCTAAAAAAAAAAACAGCCTCGGACGACTACTAACCCTGGGAACTTAGGCTCGGGCGACCGACAACTAACCCCACCTTCCGAATGCGATGCCTTCTTTACAACGAAGACCGGACTGGGAGTACACATGCGTGCCGAACACTCAGCGCAGCCAGACGCCCAACAGCCCGAGGGCAGGATGGACAGACGAAGAGATGATGATGTTGGCGCAAAAGGATGCGGAGATATTGGCACTGGGGGAAGTACGGTTGATTAACCAGGAACTTGTCAAATACTTCCCCAAAGAACGTTATCTGTAATCAAAAAGGCGCAACAAAAACAAATGTAATGGCCAACTTCTACCCTAGAGAAGACTCCTTTAAGGCTCATGAGCTGCTGGACATTCTCCGAAGCCAAAGCGGTCGGCAAGGGAAACACCTTCACTTGGCTGTCCTCCTTTCTCAGAGGGTTAATGCCGACAAAAAACGCCTTGCGGCAGAGAGACCAGAAAAGCCCCTCCGACGAAAACAGCGGCGCCTAAAGTATACTAGCACACAATCTAATTGTAGAAAGCAGCACGGAAGCCGCATTAACGCGTTGGGTGCCGCCATCGTTTTTAACCGTTGGCTTACGGTTTTCTCAGGTGCCGCTGTCGCTCATAAGCGTTTTAGTTCGTTCAATCGCGCAATGTCCTAAGCTTAGTGGAGACTGCAGTTGTAAATGTGAATGTGATAAAGCACTCGAGTAAAGGATTTTACAGCGTGAAGTTGTGGTTTTTTGATCTGTGTTCTTTTTGTGACAATTAAAATAGCCAGGTAGGGACATTTTAATTATTAATAGTGGTTAGTATGCAATATTAATGTGATATTTCATTTTCGATTTTCTATCCTTTACAAACTTCCTTAGGTTAATGAGGAAAAATATTTTTGTTGCTGTTATCACACCCCCGCCGGGAGTAGAATCCGGGACCTTTGCTTTACGCACCAATGCTCTGACCACTAAGCTACGAGAGATGACAACAGCAACAAACTGAGCCTACGAGGCTACAGATCCGTCGAATTATTAACGTAATTATATATAAACTAAACATATGAAACCCTTATGACATTTTTAATAACTAATAGTGGTTAATATGCAATATTAATGTGAAAATTCATTTTCGATTTTCTAGCCACTACAAACATCCTCAAGTTAATGAGGAAAAATATTTTTGTTGCTGCAGTCACACCCCCACCGGGAATCGTACCCAATGCTCTGACCACTAAGCTACGAGAGATGACAACAACAACCAAAACAAATCTCTCGTTGGTTAGTGGTCAGAGCATTGGTGCGTAAAGCCAAAGGTCTCGAGTTCAATTCCCGGCGGGGGTGTGACAACCGCAACAAAAATATTTTTCCTCATTAACCAGAGAAAGTTAGTAGTGCATAAAAAAAATGAATTTTTACATTAAATCAGGTAGCGCATTCCAGGTCAAAAAGGGGTCGTCAAGATAGTGCCAATTCGAGTGAGTTTCGAGAATCTGACGACGAACTGACAGAAACGGAGTCAGGGTCTGATTCGGAGCGCAAGAATGCTGTAGTAGACGCTTCCAAATTAATTAAGGATTATCTAAAACGAGAATAAGAAAATATTGATAATGAATCAGGCATTGAATGGAAGGACGAGCCACTTGGCATGAATGATCTTACGTTTCTAGAAAAAATGAATTCTCAGAGTTGTACTATCTGAAAATACTCCTTTTGAGTCGTGTCATACTCACAGACGAGATTTTGCAAATAGTGATCGACGAAACTAATATTAACGCGGAACATATACTTTTATCTGAAAGCATAAAAGAAAAATCAAGACTTTCTTCTTGGAAACCAATTAGAAAAGTGGAACTTTTTATTTTCTTGCTACATTTGGGTGTAGTAAGACAACCACGAATGCGTGACTACTGAAAAGCAGACCTATTTGACGTGACGGGAATCGGTTCTTGCTATTACTACGCGTACTTCATTTTTCGCGGACTCCTGAAAGAAATGAGTCAATGCCTGAAGACTATAAAATTCGACAAATTATAGATTTCCTCAATCACTAAAGTTCTGATATATTCTCGCCTGGACGTGAGCTGTCTCTCGAAGAGTTAATAGTACTTCTCCGCGAAAGACTTTCAGACAGTACATAAAAAGCATAAGTCATAGCACAAAAGTCTATTTTTTAACCAGTTCAGGAAGTATTGCACAAAAATTTGCGGTGTACACTGCCATCCTGGACGGTATGGGTGAAAGAGGCCATTCTGAAAAAGTTGTAATGCATTTATTAAAAAATCTATTTAACTTTAGCCACCATCTGTATATGGATAACTATTATAATAGTACTGACTTGGGAAAACATTTTTTGGAGAAGAAAACCCATTGTTCTGACACACGGTTCTCAGGTGCCGCTGTTGCTCATAAGAGTTTTAACTCGTTCGATTGTGCACTGTCCACAGCTCGGTGGAGACTGCAGTTGCAAATGTTAATATGATAAGGCACTCGAGTAAAGGATTTTACAACGTGAAGTTGTGGTTGGTTTGTACTTTTCTTGATTGCTGTTCTTTTTGTGACAATGCAATGTGAAAATAATCAGGTAGGGTCTTCCAGGCCAGAAAGGGGTCGTCTTTGTAAATATTCAGAGACAGTTAGTAAAAATCTTACAAAATAGTGACACTGCAAGTGACTTTGAGTTTCGAGAATCTGTCGAAGGACTGATCAGGGTCTCATTCGAAGAGCGAGAATGCTGTCCCAAGTTCGTTAAGGATCATCTAAAACGAAAAGAAGTAGACATAGATAATGAATCAGGAATTGAATGAAAGGACGAGCCAGATGACATGAATGCTTTTCCGTTTTTAGGTAATGAGGAGTTCTCAGGGTTGTACCATCTAAAAATACTCCTTTTGAGCATTGTCGTGTCATACTCACGGACAAGATTTTGCAAATAGTGATCGATGCAACTAATATTAACGCTGAAAATATATTTTTATCTGAAAGCATACAAGCAAAATCAAGACTTTTTTTCCTGGAAACCAATTACAAAAGAAGAACTGCACAAAAATTCGCGGTGTATACTGGGGCCCTGGCGGAATAGGTCATTTTGAAAGAGTTGAAATGCATTTATTACAAAACCTATTTAGAACAAACAGAATAGCTCAAAACCCCAACGCCAAAACACGACACTGTAGTTGTCCGAAGCACTTTTCGGTAACAAAGTTACCTTCTTCAGGGACTGAAGTAAACTACTAGCTATTCTGTTTGTTCTACAACAACCGCCAAAGTTTTTCCAATCTTCATAAAACCTATTTAACTTAGGCCATCATGTGTATATGGATAACTATTACAATAGACAGTTGAGTTCGACAGTCGTGCTGTTCGGACGTGTTTAAGTTTTCGTGACGGTTCAACTGTATCGAATAGTTTATACGCGATCGCAAAGGCTGTTCAAGCCGTAGTTTAAACGCGGTATAATCCTATTTTTTCGCTAATGAAAAATAGTAACGATCCTTTACAAACCCCGAGTCAACCCAACTCTGGGTGGACCCTGGCGGGCAACAGTAAAAAAAGAGGCAGAAACAGTCCAGACTCTCAAAAAGCTCCAAACAAACGCCAGTCGACTATAACTGACTACTGGCTGGGAGGAGCCGAAACTTCCAACTCCTTCAGTCTCCTCGGCGAAAATAAGGACGTCATTAATGATGAGGAGCAACACAAAGAAGACAACACGCCTACCAGTAAGCCACCGCCGATATTCGTCTGCAAAGTCAGTGATATCAAACCTCTTCTGCACTTGCTGAATGAGATCGCCAAGGACCAATTTAGCTTCAAGGTCATCAGCACCAATCAAATCAAGATACAACTGCAAAAGACGGAGCTTTTCATTCCGGTAATCGAAAGATTAAAGGACAAAAAAACAGAATTTTTTACATACCAAAAGAAGCAAGATAAGCCGTTTAAAGTTGTTCTTAGAAACTTACACTACTCTGTTGACCAGAAATTACTTAAAGAGGAAATCGAGAATCTCGGACATCACGTGCTGCGTATTTCAAATATTAAAAGAAGCAGCGACTCAAGCCCAACACCTCTTTTCTACATAGATCTTGCAGTGAGCGATAACAACAAAGATATCTTTAAAATTAATAGACTAATGAACTGTGTTATAAACTTTGAATCTCCTTACAAAAAAAGAGAAATACCTCAATGCCACAAATGTCAAGAATTCGGCCACACTAAAAAATACTGCTTTAAAATGCCAATGTGTGTAAAGTGCGCAAATCATCACGACACGAAAGAGTGCCCGCTTAAGGGAAAAATCAAGGAAACTGTATGTGCAAATTGTGGAGGAAATCATCCCGCAAGCTATAAAGGCTGTCCGGAGCGAAAAAAGTTGCAACAAAAAATGTTTCCGTCGTTGCGACCGAAAATATTAAATCAGCAGCAAAATCAACAGAACGGTAACAGAATAGTAAATTTCAATAAATATACAAATCCAGATATCACTTACTCCCAAGCTACTTGTTCTATCGGCCCGACAGACTTCGAAAACATAAACAAAACTTCAAACCAAAACAAAACAGATGACTCAAATATTACCAGTCGAGTAAGCAAACTCGAAGACCTTATGGCCCAAATGATGACGCGCATTGACTCTCTTATAAATCTAATAACTACGTTATTGGGCAGCAACGCCAACGTAAATAAAAATGCCGTTTAAAATCGTAGCTTGGAACTCGAATGGATTAGCACTAAGATATCTGGAATTAAAAGCTTTTTTAATAGAAAAGGACATAGACATCATGCTTATTTCTGAAACCCACTTTACCGACAAAAATTATTTAAAAATCCACAAATACTCTGTATACAATACCAATCACCCAGATAAGAAAGCTCACGGTGGCACTGCTGTTATTATTAAATCCGACCTCGAACACTATGAAAACGAGAAATTCTCAAAGGATTATTTACAGGCTACAAGCGTCACAGTCAGCGATTCAAACGGCCCTCTAATAGTTTCTGCTGTTTACTGTCCTCCAAAATTCAATATTTCTCAAGAAGATTTCTCGAATTTCTTTAAATCACTTGGACCACGATTCTTGGCAGGAGGAGATTACAACGCTAAACACCAATGGTGGGGATCAAGATCAACCACGCCTAACCCCAAAGGCAAAAACCTATACAATACCATCAAAGCTAATAATTATTCAGTTATCTCTACCGGAGAACCCACATACTGGCCGTCGGACCCAAACAAAACTCCAGATCTTATCGACTTCGCAGTCACCAATGGCATCAACTCACACTCGCTTCAGGCCTCCTCTTGTTACGATCTATCTTCAGACCACTCGCCCGTTTTCATCAATATCTCAACCAATCTGCAAAATTTCGTTACCAAACCTACTTCATTTAACAAATATACAAACTGGAATATATATAAAAAAAACATAGAATACAATCTCAACTGTAATGTTCCATTAAAATCGAGAGAAGAGATCGACAACGCAACTAAATCATTTGAAATTTTAATAGAACAAGCAACAAAAGCATCTACGCCAGTTATCAATAGTGTTTCAAACAAACAAGTGCTCCCTCAAGAAATCGTTAACAAAATCATGGAAAAACGCAAATTAAGGAAAACTTGGCAACAATCTCGGTCCCCGCTCGATAAACATAAATTAAACACTGCTATTAAAAATTTAAAAACGACACTCAGACAATACAAGAACAAAGACATTTCGAACTATCTAAGTAGCCTAAGCTACAAATCCGACACCGATTATTCTTTTTTGGAAGGCCACTAAAAAAATTAAGCGTCCAATTCAACACATACCTCCAATCAAACAAAACAATAGTAACTGGGCCAGATCAGATAAAGAAAAAGCTTATTTATTCGCACAGCATCTACACGACACCTTTAAGCCTCTGGATCCAATTATCAATCAAGACAGAGAAGAAGACCTCCTACAATCACTTGCTCTAATAGAAAATAACACCGCTGAAACCTTTAAAGTAAATGTACAGGAAATTTCCAACTACATTCGTAGACTAAAAAATAAAAAGTCACCCGGCCACGATGGTATCGGAGGGCGACAAATCAAGGAACTACCACGCAAGGCCATTCGTTTCCTTGCAATAATTATTAACGCAGTCTTCCGCTTCTGCTATTTTCCCAAAACGTGGAAAATTGCTCATATCATCTTGATTAACAAACCAGGCAAAAACCTAAACTTGGCCTCATCTTATAGACCAATCAGCCTGCTTCCAATAATCTCAAAAATAGCCGAATCGGCAATACAGAAAAGATTAAAAAACATAATCACAGATAACGCAATACTTCTAAACCATCAATTCGGCTTCCAAACTCACCACTCAACAATAGAACAGGTAAACAGGATTACTACCGTTATACGGAAAGCATTCGAAGACAAAAAGTACTGCTCTGCAGTTTTTCTTGACGTTGCCCAAGCCTTCGATAAAGTTTGGCTCAAAGGATTAATCAGCAAAATAAATAAACACGTACCTAGGAAGCTTGCCTTGCTGCTCGAGTCCTACCTGACGGATCGCTATTTTCAAGTCAAAGTACGAAACGATCTCTCCGAACTAACTCCAATTGAAGCAGGAGTCCCACAAGGTAGTGTTCTGGCTCCAACCCTGTATCTACTATATACTGCAGATATCCCTACTGCTTCCAGAGTTACCACTGCTACTTTCGCTGATGATACCGCGTTAATAGCTGTACANTGTATAATACTTTTGCATTCAAAATTGAGAAAATCTCGGATTCGAGTGAAAATTTCGGTATTTTCTAAAAAATGGCGAGTATGTGGATAGCCAATGGATCCGCCTTACTTCAAAAAGAATAACAACAACAACAACATCAAGATGAAAAATAAAATACGCTCTGTTAGAAATATAGAAAGATAATAATAATAAGAAAAATAGAAAGTTCTTTCGGAAATAGAATAAGGACAAGAAGCATAATAAATTCTAGTATTAAAGCACCAAAGTTCGTTTTTAAAAAATGCATAAAAGCTTTAAAATCCAAATTAAGAAAGAACTTAAAAAAAAGCGACTAAAAGTAAATGCTATCTTTTACCCTAACTTTATCAAACCTTCAACCGAAGAAACAGATATCAATAATTTGAACTAAAAAATCACATTATTGATTTGGCTACGAATTTGAATGACTGGTATAACCAACACATAAATGATAAACATTTATCTAGATTGGAATAATTTAAGAGAGGGACAGTGGTTGGACACTATTTCAAATTATGCTACTTAAAATCAACATTAATCACTATACACCAAGTAATTTTCAATAATATTCAAAATAATGATCAATCTTGTTTCCTGTGGAGTATTGTCGCAGCACTCCATCAAACAACCTCCAACACAAATTGTAACAGAACATCATATCCACATTTTAGTACAGTTCTTAAATATCAGTCAACTGATTACCCTATTCAATTTAAAGATATAGGTAAGTTTGAAAAAACGAACAAATTATCAATAAGTATATTTTATTATAGAGAAAAAAACAAAAGTACCTATGTGTCTAAGTAAAAATGATTTTAAACCACACATCAATTTATTAGCGGTTTCAAGTATCCCCTCCTCTTCTGAAGAAAAATGTGATGCATACATAAAATTAAATGGAGTATCTCATTTTGCATTAATTAATGATATGTGTAAGTTACTACATAAACAAACTAAAAGAATTACTTTTTCTGTAACCGATATTTAAATCATTTTTCTTTAAAAGACAATGTGAACGTAGATTATATCTCGAAGTCGAGACGCTGTTGAAACACACAAAAATGCTTCTTTCGATAGATAACTGCTGTTTTTTATCACTTATTAAACATTTAACTAATACTGTTCTCAAACAATAATGAACGCATTTTGGGACCTGACAAACTGCCTTTGTTTTAAGGCGGCGTCCAACATATTAAGCCAATTCTGGATGGACCTGTCGACTATACGCTATCACCTCGTCTGGTGATGGAACTTTTTTGTCGCAAAACGTTGGAATCCCACAGCCAAATCAATCCACCGACACAAGATCTAGGCCAGGACCTAAAATCCATCTGGAGTCCTGTGACCCCAGAAGAACTAAAGGGGAATAGAGTAGATCTTGCATCGTCGTCTGGTCCAGATATATATATATATATATACCTATTTAATTATAGTGTCGACTACAAAAAACTCAAGTATTTTTTGATACCATTTCCAAAAATATAATCCCAAAAGCAAAGCTATTTGTAATATCTGCAAAGACTTAATTAGCTTATAATTGGCGTAGCAAAATCGTTGAAATAAAGTTTAAAAGAACGATTTAATATTTTTCTAATTACGACAGCAGATAAAGGTAAGAAAACAGTCATCCTCAATAAAGAATTATACAAAATAATTCGAAGTGGTCTGTATTCTGGCGCACACCACGCCATTTGTAGTATTTTCTAAAAATACAAACACAAATACATACACACATACATATATATGTCATTTACTCAACTTATACTAATTTATTTATTAAATCCCTCCCTTATATTAACTAAACTGAAAAACCCTTTCTTTTTTTAATTATATTTTTAAGTAAGATCAGACCACTCCCACTTAATATCTCCTTACATGCATCTAAATCTTTACTTTCCTCACATCCTCTTAGTACATACATGATTGTTTCATCTTCCCTTTCACATATCCTACATATCATTTCTTCTTCTTTCATCCAATATTTACATTTTCTACATTCATTTCCTACTCTAAACCTTGCAAATACTTCCACATCCTTCATTCTATTCAAATAGTCTTGCAAAAAGTCTCCCTGCCAANTCAACAGAACGGTAACAGAATAGTAAATTTCAATAAATATACAAATCCAGATATCACTTACTCCCAAGCTACTTGTTCTATCGGCCCGACAGACTGCGAAAACATAAACAAAACTTCAAACCAAAACAAAACAGATGACTCAAATATTACCAGTCGACTAAGCAAACTCGAAGACCTTATGGCCCAAATGATGACGCGCATTGACTCTCTTATAAATCTAATAACTACGTTATTGGGCAGCAACGTCAACGTAAATAAAAATGCCGTTTAAAATCGTAGCTTGGAACTCGAATGGATTAGCACTAAGATATCTGGAATTAAAAGCTTTTTTAATAGAAAAGGACATAGACATCATGCTTATTTCTGAAACCCACTTTACCGACAAAAATTATTTAAAAATCCACAAATACTCTGTATACAATACCAATCACCCAGATAAGAAAGCTCACGGTGGCACTGCTGTTATTATTAAATCCGACCTCGAACACTATGAAAACGAGAAATTCTCAAAGGATTATTTACAGGCTACAAGCGTCACAGTCAGCGATTCAAACGGCCCTCTAATAGTTTCTGCTGTTTACTGTCCTCCAAAATTCAATATTTCTCAAGAAGATTTCTCGAATTTCTTTAAATCACTTGGACCACGATTCTTGGCAGGAGGAGATTACAACGCTAAACACCAATGGTGGGGATCAAGATCAACCACGCCTAACCCCAAAGGCAAAAACCTATACAATACCATCAAAGCTAATAATTATTCAGTTATCTCTACCGGAGAACCCACATACTGGCCGTCGGACCCAAACAAAACTCCAGATCTTATCGACTTCGCAGTCACCAATGGCATCAACTCTCACTCGCTTCAGGCCTTCTCTTGTTACGATCTATCTTCAGACCACTCGCCCGTTTTCATCAATATCTCAACCAACCTGCAAAATTTCGTTACCAAACCTACTTCATTTAACAAATATACAAACTGGAATATATATAAAAAAACCATAGAATACAATCTCAACTGTAATGTTCCATTAAAATCGAGAGAAGACATCGACAACGCAACTAAATCATTTGAAATTTTAATAGAACAAGCAACAAAAGCATCTACGCCAGTTATCAATAGTGTTTCAAACAAACAAGTGCTCCCTCAAGAAATCGTCAACAAAATCATCGAAAAACGCAAATTAAGGAAAATCTGGCAACAATCTCGGTCCCCACTCGATAAACATAAATTAAACACTGCTATTAAAAATTTAAAAACGACACTCAGACAATACAAGAACAAAGATATTTCGAACTATCTAAGTAGCCTAAGCTACAAATCCGACACCGATTATTCTTTATGGAAGGCCACTAAAAAAATCAAGCGTCCAATTCAACACATACCTCCAATCAAACAAAACAATAGTAACTGGGCCAGATCAGATAAAGAAAAAGCTTATTTATTCGCACAGCATCTGCACGACACCTTTAAGCCTCTGGATTCAATTATCAATCAAGACAGAGAAGAAGACCTCCTACAATCACTTGCTCCAACAGAAAATAACACCGCTGAAACCTTTAAAGTAAATGTACAGGAAATTTCCCACTACATTCGTAGACTAAAAAATAAAAAGTCACCCGGCCACGATGGTATCGGAGGGCGACAAATCAAGGAACTACCACGCAAGGCCATTCGTTTCCTTGCAATAATTATTAACGCAGTCTTCCGCCTCTGCTATTTTCCCAAAACGTGGAAAATTGCTCATATCATCTTGATTAACAAACCAGGCAAAAACCCAAACTTGGCCTCATCTTATAGACCAATCAGCCTGCTTCCAATAATCTCAAAAATAGCCGAATCGGCAATACAGAAAAGATTAAAAAACATAATCACAGATAACGCAATACTTCCAAACCATCAATTCGGCTTCCAAACTCACCACTCAACAATAGAACAGGTAAACAGGATTACTACCGTTATACGGAAAGCATTCGAAGACAAAAAGTACTGCTCTGCAGTTTTTCTTGACGTTGCCCAAGCCTTCGATAAAGTTTGGCTCAAAGGATTAATCAGCAAAATAAATAAACACGTACCTAGGAAGCTTGCCTTGCTGCTCAAGTCCTACCTGACGGATCGCTATTTTCAAGTCAAAGTACGAAATGATCTCTCCGAACTAACTCCAATTGAAGCAGGAGTTCCACAAGGTAGTGTTCTGGCTCCAACCCTGTATCTACTATATACTGCAGATATCCCTACTGCTTCCAGAGTTACCACTGCTACTTTCGCTGATGATACCGCGTTAATAGCTGTACACGCGATACCTGAAGAAGCCTCCAAAATAATCCAAGAGCATC
>NW_020438933.1:1577736-1598382 GCF_000699045.2 Agrilus planipennis
ACTGCCAGACGCGGATCGCGATTTCGATCTTTTTGGATCTCATCAGCGCGTCGCAGGCAGCTCCGACAGAACACAGACCAACCTTTACCTGCTGTCTTAACAGCGCGTTTTAGAAAATACTACAAATGGCGTGGTGTGCGCCATCTGTAGTACGATCCTACATTTGAGAATTACATATGCTCCAACAAGGTCCATTTAAAAATATGGATATCTACTTGTTGAAACGAATCCCGGCGTAGCTCATCTCAACGTGATAGGCACGTTACCATAATCGAACAAAATAATTCGAAGTGGTCTGTATTCTGGCGCACACCACGCCATTTGTAGTATTTTCTAAAATAGGACAGGGTTGTTAGTAAATTTGATAGAATGTTCTAGAAGGAAAAGTAGTGAGAGAGAGGGTGAAGATACTAGTTTGTAGGAATACGTAGAATTAAGCAGTATAGAGTTCAAGAGAAACCAATTAAGGGTAAAACCAGATACTAGTATGGGAGTTCATGCAGGTATGGTTGAAGTTGGAATTCTAGGTAAAAGTGATTGAAAGAACAATAGAGTTTAGATTGAAAGGAAACCGAAGTATGTACAAGATAAGAAATTGAAATGAATTGAAATAATATTTGAAATGAAATGAATTTGAAGTAAAATAATGAAAAAGAATGCTTAGGAAATATCTACAAAAATATATACAATTGTCCGCCACAAATGTATTACTTGTTTCCGTGCAAACCCAGTGATTTCCCAACCAAAGATGGGTGACTTATCAGTTGAACGCGTCGAATCATCTAGACCATTTTTGGTGTCAGGCGTCGACTATTGTGGCCCTTTCAATTTAAAGGAAGGCTTGCGAAAGAGCAGACGTATTGTGAAGGCTTATGCTACTGTGTTCGTTTTTTTTTTCTACTCGAGTCGTTCATATTGATTTAATCAGTGACTTGTCTAGTGACTCATTTATTACCGCTCTAAAAAAGTTAATAGCACGTAGAGGCAAGGTCTCAAAATTATTCTTTGACAATGGTACTAATTTTGTAGGCGCTACAGAAAGAAATGCACAATTTCTTACGTAATAAGGTCAATATTAATAGAATACAAACTATGACACCAAATGAAGGTATAGGCTGGCGCTTTATTCCAGCTTGGTCTCCACATTTTGGTGGTTCGTAGGAAGCCGCGGTCAAACCCTCAAACACCACACTAAACGTGTAGCTAGGGATGCTTCATTAACATTCAAAGAATTTAGTGCGCAGTTGTGTGAAATAGAAGCAATTTTAAATTCGCGCCCTCTAACTGCAATCTCCAATGACCCAAATGACCTTTCATTCCGCACTCCTGGTCACTTTCTTATTGGAGACTCTCTGACATCTGTTCCGGAGGCAAACATTTAACATCTTCCAACAACGAGACTCTCACGGTGGCAGCATATATGTCAATTGAAACAACACTTCTGGACTCGTTGGCCCAACGTGTACTTGGGCCAGCTTCACCAAACGAGCAAATGGAAAATTTCAATGGGGCCAAAACTGGAATAAGGACAATTGGTGCTTCTACGTGAGGACAACCTTCCTACCTTGAAATGGAAAACAGGTCATTTCGTGAGCGTTCACCCTGGGTAGGATGGCGTTATAGGTGCAGCTACCATTAAAACCAGTACCGGGTAAGTAAAGCGAGCACCTACCAAGCTATCACTTCTTCCTGTTGAAGAGGTAGTGTTTATTTTGAATTTTATTCACTACGGCAAAAACTGTTGAGAAAATACTGCTCATGAAGTCACGAGAACCAACTGATGTAAAGCCTTGTTGAATGTTTGGAAAAGGTGATCTAGCCGCTGGGTCGAATTAATTAGGGGAAATGCTAATGTACCTCGTGGTATGCGTTGACACTATTGTAGTATTTAAATAAAAGTGTGACTTGTGTTAGATTAATTTGTTGAATTATTTACATCCTATTTAGACTAAATTTATTTACATTGATCTTATGGTACTCGATATTTCAGCAATTTACATTTGTGTGTATAAATGACCATGACCTAGTTGGTCGCACTGTGTCGGCACAAATGAGGCACTTTAATTGTTACACTTTTGAGTTGTTGATGGATGGTGAGTGTTCGCACAAAACAATTAATATGTAATATTTAAGATCAAGTGCAATAAATATAATTAATTACATCCAGTTGCGATAAGATAAACGGGAGTGTCATCAAACACAACCAGATGCTTGTTAATTTATTATGCGAGAAAAAATATTGGTTACATGGTAAATAAGATTATTGATAAAGTGCTTATTTTTTATTAACTCATGAATAAGTACAATCTTAATAACAAATATAATAAAATTATAATATTTCCATTCAATATTAATTGATGAACCAAATAAATGTGTTAAAACAAGTTTTTTTTAAAACTCCACTCGAACATACTACGTTTTAATTGGCGCTGCCCGGAACAGGATAGAGAGGTTTAAATTTACGAATTTCATCCCGAACACCACAAAGTTACAACTTCTGCGACGTCTCTATCCACATCAGGCACCAACACCCCTGGAAAAGACTTCCGACCCCCAGAACACCATTTCGATCATCTATAGATACCTTCACCTTTGACTAGACAATTCCTGACGAAATGTTCCACTGAAGGACCAGGAGTGTTGGGAAGATTTTAAAACGTGAGTACAATTGCTGTATCTCCTGTTTTTATATTGTTTTCTCCTTTTCCATTTTAATTATTGCATGGCATGACATCTCTAGACGAATTATTAAAATTAATCAAAGCTTTTAGTGACATCATCGCTCCATTTGATGGTTCTCCAGAAAAAGAAGATAGATTTATTTCGGATTGTGATAATTTTGACGCTAATCTCTCTACCACAACTCCAGCCTACAGAAATTTAAAATTTCGACACATTGTTAGTAAACTAACCGGCAGGGCAGAATCTGCATATTTAGTAGAAAGGCCAAGTGATTGGTCTACTCTAAAAGCTCTTATCACAAGAAAATTCAAATCTCCAGAAAATGAAGACTTGTTATTTAATTACTCTTTATTATCTATGTAAATGATATTTTGAAGCTATTCAACAATGGCTCGGTAGTTTCTTACGCAGACGACACTGCTGTTATATCAGATGAAAATACATGGCACCTTACACAACAGAATATGTATAACAAATTACTTCTTATTGCAAATTGGTTAGCTGCAAATAAACTTTCACTTAATATAAATAAAACTGTCTATATGACCTTTGGTAGTTATAAGGATAGCGTTCCAGATATAATTAATGTGAATATTTTTGATACGATTACACAAAGGGTTGAATATTGTAAATATTTAGAAATCTACTTTGATTTTAAACACAAGTGGGAGAGGCATATAAATTATATTTTGAATAAAACTAAATATCAAGTATTTATTTTTCGTAAACTTAGCAATACAATGAATGTTGCGACTATAAAAATGGTCTATTATGCTTTCTTCCAATCGGTAGCCAGCTATGGAATTATTGCCTGGGGTGGTACTTATAACAATATCTTAAAATTACTTCAAAATTTACAAAACAAGTTTTTAAAAATTGTATTCAAACAAACTTTCGCCACTCAGGGATATCCTCTGAGCGTTACACAAGCTTTTGCTTTTGAATCTATCACATATCATTATGACACATTATCTGGATTACATAAAGACTCTACGAGTAGAACTAGATATAAAACTATTGAAATTCCGAGAATATATAAGACTATTAATAAAAAAAGCTACGTCAATGCTATTAGAATATTAAACATGTTTCCAAACAATCTAAAAGTGCTACCAAACACAATTGCTGTGCGTAAATATAAACTGAGAGAATGGATAAGTCGAAATCTATATTAACAAGAGGTACTATGTTAATCATGTAAATTACTATTATATTACAGGCCTCGTTCTTCATAATTACAACATCTAGTACCACTACTCTCCGTCAGATGCCACAGTTTTTAAAACTTCGTAAGCGTCCCTATAGACGGACCTGCGTTCCAATTCATTACACTTCCTTGTGTTGGGTGTTCACAGTGTTTTCGAAAACAATTTTTTATTCCCCTTGAATAATAAAGACTTCATCAAACAAAAAACGGTGTAATAGTGATGGGTTACTGAGAAAACTTAACCGCCTGCGAAAGCAGATAAAACGCAGAAGAATACGTGTTATCAGCTCCAGTTCTGACGAATCCGAATCAGAACCACAATTGGCTTCCTCGTCTTCCTTTTCAGCCATACCTTCACCGAGTAAGTACCGAACAGTTTTCTTTGCTGACGGAGCTCATTCATAAGGTGAGACAGAGGTCAGACAATATTATTTTGAACCTTTACCCCAGATGAGGTATATTTTTACTACTTATTTGTATAATTATTACTGACTGAGATCATTCACAAGGTGAGACAAATGTCAGATATTGTTAATGTGGATGCACACATAAACAAATACATCAGCTGTTCTCATCTCACCATCTCATAATTTTAGTGGACATGGTATCCGATGTCGAGGAGGACTTCAGAATGGAGGATTCTGGTTCGCTAGACAAGGCAACCTTAAATAGAAGAGAAGATCCATCAGAGGAGGGTAACCTCTCAGTCTCACTTCACCCAGATTTAGCTGCTCGCTGGAATGCATTCCCATCCAAAGGATTGTCAGCTGAGACCAGGAAAACGTTACTAAACAAACACCCACGTGCAGGAAATTGTAATCTGGAAGCTCCCAAACTAAACCCTGAAGTTGCTTCATCGATTAACGAAATTTCAATTAAAAGGGACACTCATTTCGTTAATACTCAAAATTTAGCAGGATCTGCTTTAGCATCACTAGGAATGGCCATAACAACGCTTTTGGATGCCAAACAGGAAGGAGTCGACAGACTGAAGCTTATCGAAAACCTCTGCGATACAGGAAAACTATTAACAGATCTGCACCACACAGAATCTCTTTCTCGCAGGGCGTACATATCTCCGAGCATAAATAAGCAGATCAAGTGTGTCCTAGACCAGAGCCAGATAGATCCGTGCTTATATGGTGTAGATTTAGCAGAAAGAATAAGAGAAGCAAAAAATTTAGAAAAAGTTGGACAAGAACTAAAGCCCCAGCAATCATCTAGCCACAAACAACCCTTACGAAGAAAAAATTTTTTAAACTGGAAGAGCCCATCTGCTCCTCAACGAGGTTACCAGCAGATGGGCTACAAACCAAAGCAAACAAGGTCCTTTTTCTCCCCTCGAAATCAGGAAAACAAAATTTCTCCAACAGCACAGTACAGAACCTAGCCTGAGCTACAGACCTCGCCAGAAATATTAGTCGTAAGCAAATTAGCAAGTAACCTGAAAAACCATCTCAGTTATTGGAAACAAATTACACGGGACAAGTTTGTCCTTAACATAATAAAGGGTATAAAATTTCAGTTAATACCGTAGCTCAACAACACAACCACACAGATCACGAGTTGAGTTGGTTGAGCTAAAGCTAGCAATTGAAAAACTTAAACTAAATGGCTTTATTGAGCCCTGTAAACCCTCAAGACACCAGCTTGTTTAGAGCTACTTTCTTGTATCCAAACCAGATGGTACAAAACGCTTTATCTTAAACTTAAAAAGACTCAACTTGTTCATAGACATCCCTCATTTTAAAATGGAAGACATAAGAACGGTTACAAAACTGATCAGTCCAAACGTCTATATGTCATCTATGGATTTGAAAGACGCGTATTTTCTCATTAATATAAATGAAAAAAGTAGACGACTGCTACGTTTTGTCTTTCAGGGCCAACTTTATCAGTTTACGGCTCTCCCGTTCGGTTTATGTACCAGCCCGTTAGTTTTTACCAAAATTATGAAACCGGTCATCCATCACCTACGAAAACAAGGTTTTGTATCTACAATTTACCTAGATGATCTGTTACTTTTTGGAAATACCTATGAACTTTGCTTAAATAATGTACATAGCACATACAACTTTCTCAATAGATTAGGCTGCATCGTAAATGTTAAGAAAAGGAATTTAATCCCCAATACAAGGTGTAGATTCTTAGGTTTTATTTTCGACTCAACAAAATATTCTGTCGAGCTTACCCCAGAAAAACGACAAAAACTAACGAATTTGATAGAAGAAATTTCCACAAAACAACGCTGCAAAATCAGAACATTCGTAAATATGGCTGACTCGTTAATCGCTGCCTGTCCAGCATTGTCATACGGTTGGTTGTATACCAAACATGCAGAGAGACAAAAACATCTAGCTTTCCTCCACAACGGAGGGAACTATGATGCCTACATGAACATCACGGACAATTTACAACCAGACTTGAATTAGTAGTTACAAAAGTTACAATCAGGGTATAATCTAATTCGAACATTGGATTTTAAACTAGAAATTTTCTCTGATGCCTCCTTAACAGGTTGGGGAGCATGTTGCAACGATCAGTCTACTAGAGGTTTCTGGAGGATAAAAGAAAGAAACTTGCACATTAATCAATTAGAGCTTTTAGCAGCCTTTCTAGCATTAAAAAGTTTTGCTAGCAACTTGTATAACTGTGAAATCTTACTTCGCTTGGATAACACTACCGCGATTTCATATATTAACAGAATGGGGGGGGGGGTCAAATATCCGGGATTACATAGTTTAGCTAGAACAATTTGGCAGTGGGCAGAAGGGCATAATATTTGGCTTTTTGCGGCATATTCATCGGAAAATAGTGAGGCAGACAAGCAATCTAGAGAGACTGAAGTAGAAACAGAATGGGAACTAGCTCAAGAAGCTTACCACATTATTACAAATACATTCGGTAAACCTCAGATAGATTTATTTGCATCAAGGATTAACACCAAACGTAAAGATTATTTATACAATGTAGAAATCTTCCCGAAGTGAGTTTGTTTTAATATGAAATATTCTCAATTTTTACCCACTACACATTACCTCACATTAATGAGGAAAAATTGTTGCTGTTGTCACACCCCCGCCGGGAATCGAACCCGGACTCTTTGGCTTTACGCGCCAATGCTCTGACCACTAAGCTACGAGAGATGACAACAGCAACAACGACAAACCGTACTTATTAGGTCACAGATCTGTCGAACTAATGTGCAGTGGGTAAAATTGAGAATATTTCATATTAAAACAAACTCACTTCGGGAAGATTTCTACATTGTATGTATATTTATATTCAGTATATAGTTACATTAGTTCGACAGATCT
The DNA here is from genome assembly GCF_000699045.2 of Agrilus planipennis. Lineage (NCBI taxonomy): Eukaryota > Metazoa > Arthropoda > Insecta > Coleoptera > Buprestidae > Agrilus > Agrilus planipennis. The sequence goes on from NW_020438933.1 coordinate 1,584,943, forward strand.
GTGACCTAATAAGTACGGTTTGTCGTTGTTGCTGTTGTCATCTCTCGTAGCTTAGTGGTCAGAGCATTGGCGCGTAAAGCCAAAGAGCCCCGGTTCGATTCCCGGCGGGGGTGTGACAACAGCAACAATTTTTCCTCATTAATGTGAGGTAATGTGTAGTGGGTAAAAATTGAGAATATTTCATAGTAAAGATTATTGCTCATGGCACCAAGACCCCAACTGCATAGCAGTCGATGCATTTACAATCTGTTGGTCTAAATACTTCTTTTATGCCTTTCCGCCTTTTGCCCTTATCCTAAGGGTGTTAAGAAAAATAATACATGACACAGCTCAAGGAATTTTGGTTGTACCCCTCTGGCCAACACAACCATGGTATCCGCTATTTCAATCCTTACTAATAAAACAACTTATTCTTAAACCAAACAATAATATATTGTTATCACCTTGTAGATCGGTGCAGCACCCCCTGCACAACAGTCTTACACTAATTGTAGGGATGTTATCAGGAGATCGTTCAGAAATCGAAAGGTCCCAGACGAAACTATTGATGTAATAATCTCTTCACTCTCAGAAGCGACACTGAAACAGTACAACTCCTCGCTAAGTAAATGGTGGAAGTTTTGCCAAACTAAGCATCAAGATCCATTGAAACCGTCGGTTAACAATACAATGTCCTTTCTAATGACGAGATATAACGAGGGTGCTAGTTATGGAACCCTCAACAGCGACAGATCCGCGATAGCCTTACTAGCAGAACGGGAATTCTCATCCGACTCAACGATGCAGCGATTTTTCAAGGGAATTTTTAGACGTAGACCCCCTAAACCAAAATACGAAAAAATTTGGAACACTGATCCGGTGTTGGAAAAGATCTCCAAACTGTACCCTTTGGAGAAATTAAATCTAAAACAACTCACCGAAAAATTAATAATGCTGCTAGCCCTAACAACCGCACATCGAGCTCAAACCTTCGCCCTCATCAATATTGACAACATTTCATTTTTTCTGTCAGAAATTGAAGTAAGAATACCTGATATACTCAAAACGTCAGCACCAGGTCGACTCCAACCCCTGTTAACACTACCATTCCTGGTAGAGAAACCCGAACTTTGCGTTGCAAACACTTTGAGGTTTTACCTAAACCTTACAGAAAATATCCGCACTTCAAGAAAGCTGTTCGTGGCGTTGAAGCACCCATATGGAACAGTATCGACTCAAATAATAAGCAGGTGGATAAAATCATTCCTAGCTAAATGTGGCTTGGCGGAATTTTCTGTGCACTCTACTCGGCATGCTTCGACATCTGCAGCATATAAAAAAAGAGTTAGTTTAGACGTTAACAAGAAGGCAGATGGTTGGACAACAAACTCCAAAATATTCTATAAATTCTACAATCGACCACTTGCACAAACAAACACACTGTTGCTATTTCTTTTAAATAAATGAGTAATCTTAGTTGTTTCTCTGTTTTTACTGTACCTCGAGATGGGAGGTCTTAAGTAGGCCCTAGGATAGTTTTCAGTTATAATAACGATCTGCTGACTTTTAATATCTTGCTGAGTCTTTGATACATCAAAATAAAGCCTTGTTGCAACTAATGGCTTTAAACATCTATATGTTGTAATTATGAAGAACGAGGCCTGTAATATAATTTTACGATCAAACGAACTTATCTTAAGTGAAGTTCTATCGAAATTATATAAGGGCCTCGTTCGAAGTAATTACATTCCCGCCTTGTTTCCAAATTTCCCCTTTCCCCTTACTGAACATTAGTTGCAAGATGCTTTAAACTTAATGAATTGGAACGCAGGTCCGTCTATAGGGACGCTTACGAAGCTTTAAAAACTGTGGCATCTGACGGAGAGTAGTGGTACTACATGTTGTAATTTCTTCGAACGAGGCCCTTATATAATTTCGATAGAACTTCACTTAAGGTAAGTTCGTTTAATCGTAAAATTATATGCAATTTGTCATTGATGATTTGTTTTTATATGAGTTTTATCATTTATTATATAATTTTTATTCATAAGTTTATTTCATCTATTATATTATTTTTATTCATAAGTTATATAGCTATTTAAAATAACATCTCTCCAGTCTAGAAACAGGTCTTACACCCTCTGTAGATATTTACTTTGTAAATATATTACCTGGATCATCATCATCATCATCATCATAAGGTCGTCAGTCCTAAGATTGGTTGGACATGTACCTCCACTCTTTCCTATCCTGAGCTAAACTTCGCATTTCCCTAAAACTAGAACAACCCACATTCTTAACCATTTGCGAACAGTAATCTAATCTAGGTCTACCTCTACCCCTTCTAACTCCTGCTTCTGCTTCTAATATGTCTCTGACTAGACCTTCATGTCTGAGAAGGTGTCCTACCAACCTATCTCGCCCATTTTTTATTGAGTTCCATAGAGTCCTCTGTTCTTCTATTCTTTCTAATACCTCTTCATTTCTAACCTTTTCTACCGTTTTAAAAAATACCACAAAAAGCGCCGTTTGTGGTATTTTATAAAACGCGCTATTAAGGCAGAAGGTAAAAGTTGGTCTGTGTTCTGTCGGAGCTGTCTGCGACGCGCTGATGAGATCAAAAAGATCGAAATCGCGATCCGCGTCTGGCAGTTTCGACAGAATACAGAACACTTCGAATTATTTTATCCTACATTTATTGTAGAAAATTCACCCTTTCTACGGACCACATGCTCTTAGTTTGGTTACAAAACCTCAACGAACCTAACAGCGGACTAGCACGCTGGAAAATTACATTTTTTTTTGAGATTAAACACATAAAAGGTAAATAAAATCACGTAGCAGACGCACCTTCACGAATGGAAATAAATGCCCTTGAAGAAGATGAGTAGTTTGACATAGACTCACACTGAGAAAAAAATATGGCATAAATTACCATTATTTGGGTAAGTTGTGACTATATGTCGTGGTTGTATATGCGCCAAACACGACGTTTAGTAAATTTTACCACGACAAATGTAGTATTGGTGAAATAGTTAATACCGACGACAACCGTGGCTATAAGTGACAGTGAATGTCGTGGTAAATTGAACCACTAACGAATAGTTAAAATGAATATGTATATGTAGGTATTTGTGACCACAAAGAGTTGTGTTAGTAAATAGGGTGACATTAAGTAGTTGTTAGAAATACTTATTTGCATAGTATTTTATTCAATAAGGTATGGTTGAAATTAATCTATACGAAAGGGTGAAATAAGTAGAGTAGTTACGGAATAATACGTTTATTTCAAGGAAATATTTTATTATTTTCTTAAATTTTACATTTAAGTCATATTAGGAACTATATATACAAACAATCGGTATAATATATATATTACTAACAATAATTCTAAAAAAACAGAAGAATGGGATCATAAAAAAGTAAATACATACAAATCAGGTATCAGGAAATATATATACAAAAATCATCATAATAAATTATTAAAAATGAATATTTCTAAAACACAGAAGAAAAACAAAATAATATTGAGGGGTATAATAGTACACTTTACTATACCCTCACCAAACACCAGTATTGAATATATATAGAAAATGTGGCTGTGATAATGTTCATTGAAAGATATTGTTTTCATTTTAATAAATATAATGATGATTGAATTATAAATATTTACTCTGCTGTTATTACTGTTAGCAAAAATTTTAAAGTTGATGCTTACGTTCAAATGGCATATTAGACAAATAATCGAGAGGTCTTTAAAAATGCGGGAATAATGTGTCAACATATGGAATTTAAATGCTAGCTTTGCTTTTGTTAACTGCATATATAATTTATTGTGCTTGGAAATTAAACTGGAAAGAGTCTGAAGTGTCCTTTTGCAAAAATTTACATGTAACAATATTTAAAATTTTTCTTAATGTTAAACAGAATTTCCAAACAACGTTACCTTATGGGAGGTCTTAAGTAGGCCCTAGGATAGTTTTCAGTTATAATAACGNACTGCATATATAATTTATTGTGCTTGGAAATTAAACTGGAAAGAGTCTGAAGTGTCCTTTTGCAAAAATTTACATGTAACAATATTTAAAATTTTTCTTAATGTTAAACAGAATTTCCAAACAACGTTACCTTCTGGTACAAAATTATAAATATAAATAGGCAAATATCTAGAAAGTAATACTTCGGATGCTGATAATATTAATGTTCCTTTAGCTAATTCATCCATATCAAGTGGTGGCGCCGCATCTTCACTTGGAAAAACCTTTACGATTGCCTTGGATAATTGTTAAAATTTATCCTTTGTAATCCTATGTGAAACAGAAAACCATAACATATTTCCATACTTATGCACATTATACTAGCATTTTTACACCATATCTAACATCTGGATTTCCAGCTAGTTCATTGTCTATAATAAGTTTCACCAATATACTTCTTTTGACTGTTGAAGAACAATTCTAATAAAGTCAATCGTGGATTTCAATAACGACAACAATTCACTCTAAAAAGGAAACAGTACATAGATATCGGAAAAGAATTAATTGACTTACAGAGGCTTCTGTCTCCTGGTGCTCCCGTACTTCAACTTCACTATTTACTGTATTTATTGATTCAATTATGCTATTTTTTGAAGGTGGTTCTGTGCTGTGTTTTTAGTGAATAGTGGATATTGCAGTAGCAGACATTACATTGATTATATAGGGTGTCTCACGGTGGCTGTCCAGTAGAATATTCAGAAACTACTCTCTTCTTGTTCTTTCTGTAAAAAAGATCCAATAATATAAAATATTTAAATCTACTGTTCGACAATAGAATTTTACACTGATGTCTACAAATTCCCGCCATTTGGCCCTTAATTTAGACCGCATACCAATTGATGGAACTAATTCTATAATATCGCTTTCTCGTAATAATAAAAATCCATTTCAATCTATATTATGTTCTGGAAAAACAAGCGTCCATCCAACCCTTCTTATTAAAAGAAATTTGTTACTTACCTCTGAAAACTGGAATAAGTGCTTCCAAGTTCAATGCAGTTAAGCAAGCATCCGTTGAAAACACAAAGATTCGCTATCACCAATTCACCGGCACACTGTTGGGTTGCTAAATTGTTGTATAAGTGTTAAATGTACAGGGAAACCATACAACAATTCCTCAATATAGTTGACTGGAATACAACCAAATACCTAATAACTGCTATTTCCTATGCTTTAAGAAGCTTTCTTGAAATGGTCTGTTAGCATCACTGTAAGACAGGCGCACAAAGTAGACTTTAACAGGAATCAGAAAATAAAAAGCCCGGAGGCGGGGTAAGAAAAGAACCGACCCAACATTTCAACTAACGTTTTTATTACTTTTAACATGTGTTCACAGAACCTTCGAAACACAATTTCAACGAGTGACTCTATCTCCGCAAATGTTCGTCTGGTGCTAATAGGTACCGCTTGTCAGGTACCTGCACTAGCTTTCAACAAAATAGTTGAAACGTTTTCATTTAATCACATAAATATTTAACAAACATGATCCTTATAGGCAATAAGAGGACTGGAATCGTTTATGTCCTTTCGGCAAGCTTTGTCTTTTTGTAGTTTTTAAGTTTCACTTATTTGTTGTATACCCTTAACAGTATCTCTTTCAAATTATTTGTATTCTCTTTAAATTATTTACAAATACTTTCCTTAACTCTTACCGAATACCGGAACTCTAGCTAGTAGAAAACTAAAAGAAAACGACTAAACTACTAATAAATAATCACGAAAACTAATATTATTAAACATAAAAGCGTAGNAGAGCATATTTTTTAACATAAAAAGGTCCTTATGGGGGATAACCCCAGTTCCCAATATGTACTTTAGCCGCTATAGGGCAGAGGTTAAAGTAAGTACCCGGCACTGTCCTCACAGCACTCTCCGTTCCTTTAAATTACAAACTACCACACAGGCAAAACTTTTCTGACGGACATGTGTTGCTAACCTGAAGTATATTAAAGTAAATAAGAGTAACAGAAACAGAAATTGTAGTTCGGGAATTACATGCGTAGGAATGAGGAAGATTACAATGTGCCTCTAGTTTAGTGACCACTTCTTTTGGTCAATCATTAACCCATGGATTCGATTTTTGGTTGCCAGACATCTGTCGTATGACATTGTTATTGTGAAAATAAATTAAACGTAAATATATTGTTGTACCGTTGTATTCTTTTAATGCATTATTAATTTAATCAATGAGTGAAAAGGAAAGTAAAATGTAGCAAAACCAATACTTGTTTGAAAATTAAAGTTACTTACATTATAATTAATAATAAGATGAAATATATAGTTTTTTTACTGACTAATAACCAGAAATATCTTAATCTTTCTAATTGTACGAATTTATTTCAACATCTTAAATTTTCTGTATCTGTTACTCTCATATAATATAATATACTTCAGATTATTAGCAACATATGTACGACAGAACACCCTTATTGAAAGAATTCTAAGTGGACAATATTTGTTGCAAAGGAACTGGTGAACGCTGATTCGGTCAGTGCCGGCGGTTTTTTTTTACCCTCCACTTTTTCAACCCTTCTCTGCAATGTTGAACATAAAATAAAAATGCTGTGTAATTGTGTAAATTTGGTTATTTTAAACTTTTTTCATTGTAAAATATATGTAATACGTTTCTAAGATCTTGAACGTGCCTTTTTTTCCATTTGTACTGTGCTGTCTTTTGCTCTTTAAATTCTTAGAAACTGCATTCTTTTTTTTTATTCACAGTTTCAGGTCAACAATATCTGTTCACTCAGTCGTAAAAGTTATACATGCTCGTTCCCTTTTATAAAACTACCCATTGGTTCTTGTTTTGCTAGGCACTATCCTAGGCAATTTTCGAAAAAATAACCTGCCACAGATGTATAACTTTCTCATGACAGTTTTTTACCGACCGCTATCGGGCTTTTGCAGCTTGCCTTATTTGATTTGCCTTCATATTATCATTCAAATTTCAAATTTAATTACATATTTCTCTTAATTTAAATGAACCAATTGAGTTTATAAATCAATTGAATTGGAAGTGAATTTTGCTGGACCATAGCGGCTTTCCAAGAAAACCAGTGACAAAAAAAATACTACAAAACAAGACTGCATAATTACAAAAACTTAGCAAATATTGCAACTATTCTGCCTCAGTAAAGGCAGAGAGCCAGTCAGAAAAAATTCGGACAGAATTGAATGCACCTCTGCCGGTTCTTTTTTATAAATAGAGATTTACAAAAGCTCTAATGTTATTTTTAAAGAATCTAACAGTGGAATAATGATCTGGCGTAAATTGATACTACCTCTATTGAAATTTAACATACAGTTCACCTCTGAAAAAAACATTAACGTGTTTCTTTCCCACAATCTACTACTAAAGTTAGTGGACAGGCACCAGACAATACTTCCAAGCTACACTATAGAGCAAAGCCGGAAGGTAGAGCGGAAATCCTCTTTAATCCTTTGCTTAGAAAAATGATATGGACGAAATGAATATGTATTTTTACTCGTTGATTTCTGATTAGATTAACGAAATTCAAACCGTTTGGTGGTCAACTGGCTGGCTAGCCCCCCTAGGAAAATTCCCTAATTAGGCGAATGATGTTAAAAATGCTATTTATCATTGTTGTGTGGATTAATGCATCTTGGGCAATAAGTCGACAAAACTTTTTAATTCACATTCCATAAATAATGCGTTCAATATACCTAAACTGATAATTTTATAAAATGCAGGTGTAGTTGTTGTCTTGCAAACGAAATAGGTGTTTGTAAGAATGGAATGAAAAACAAATCGTTTTCTCTTGAAAATTTTGAAATTCAGTTTTGTTTGTTTCCGTTGCATCAGGCAACCAGCTTTACAATACACTACTATTAACACTCATTTGCACAAACTACATTTTAAAAAGTATTAATTACTTCAAAGTAAGCATCGCCAAATACCACGGTATTCGTATAGCTAATCGTAACGACTTGGTAAGATATACGATATGCCAAGTGGTGTCTAGTACTATGACATCTAACGATAGAAAATAACACATTCATAGGACAAGATGTAACACTGTCGTGGTAAAAACCACCCAACTGTGTTAACCTTTTTTGTCGTGGTACTTTCAACTTTTAACAGTTGAATTTTTCAATGAATATTATGGTGTTGTATAACCAAATTGGTCTTACCACTACGAATAGTAATTTATCCGAAATTTATTTTTCTCAGTGCACTATTTGCCAACTCCTGTCCAGATCAAGACTTAGACATTTTATCCCCTGAAGAACTGATGAACTTTTAACCCGATTAGAAGAATTAGTTGAACTAATTAATGACAATAACGTTTTAGTCACTGTACACTCCAACCAAGAAGATCCTGTACCCACTTTGAAATTATCAGAAGAGAAACCCCTTCAGGTTTTTCCTTTACAATTCACATTTAAATTAGGAAAACGGAAACTTACAACAAAAACTCTACTAAATACTAGAATAATGATTCGGGCTATAGGGCCGTGGCCTAAGTGAACTATTCTGTCCAAACGTTTCGTCGGCTACTGCGACTGACATCCTCAGTGGTAGTGCTGCGTTGACAACGTGAACGTAGATTATATCTCACCCAGTCGCTGTCGAGACTTCGAGATATAATCTATCTGGACAGAATAGTTCACTTAGACGACGGTCCTATAGCCCGAATCTTTATTATACTATGGATTCCGGGCGTGAAAGCCTTTGTTCTTATACTCTACTAAATCCTACATTCAGAATTACTCTAGAAGACGACTAAATTCTATTTTGGCTAAAACATCAATTAAAAAACACACCCTTTAAAGTACCTATTCAAATAGGAATACATTTTGACAACAAAATTAACGAGGCTTTCCAACACTTTATATTTCAAACATTACATGAAGTATTATTTGGACAAAACAATAGTTGCCATCACAAAAACCCTTCTTGATTTAACACCCTATAATAGAGAAAAAGCCCTACAACTAATTTCAAATTATCATGATACTAACCATAATGGCATTGAAGAGACATACTCCCATTTCAGAACAAAGTTTTATTATCCCAATTTCAAGAAATTAATCACGTTTTACAACAATAAATGTCACATGTGCTTAAAAAAAAAAAAAAAACGAACTCCTTACAAGCCACCCTATACAGGACCCCTGGTCACATCAAAACCCTTTGAAATCATTATGATGGACATTTATCCCTAACAATATTTTGCTACGATTAGGGTAGTTTTGCTTAATATTGATATGTTGATTTTGAGATGGAACAATAGCCTTCTTTATGGTATATACATTTAATAACGTATTTACACTATATACAAACTGACTTGAATCGAGTTGGTTAACTGTATTATTGGAGTTATTGATAATTGAGAATATGGAAATTGAGATTGATAAATGTTCGACAGATAAAGATAATTCGAAGATGGTTTAAACGATATTGATGCTGATTCGATACTGGTCTTACTAGTTATAATTTCTTATCCTAATTAAAATTCAGAAAAGTTTTTCGATCGGTTTCAAAGAAAAATAAAGTGGAGGGTATGAGCTAATAATAATACACAAAGTCACGTAGTCTAGAGGGACAAATAGACCGATGTTCAGTTAACAGAAACCGTAGGGACGTTGGCAAATTTTAATGTACAGTAAACGTAATGAATGCACACACAATCACAATTAGGTATCCAAAATCGATAGTTCACTTTCACTCGTTGATTATTGCTTTTCACTAATAGTTTTTTTGAGTGTATGAGTGATAGTGTAATGTTCGTGGGTTTAACAGAATTAACTTAAGACTAATAACGACAACAACTATTTATTTACACTAATAATTAAATAACTTGAAAACACTATTCAATTATTACTAAACTTAGGTAATTAGTCTATTTATTTACACTACTGTTGATATATTACTATTCACTGCGCTATCATTGTCAATTTATTTCTTGATTCACTTCAGCAACGGTCAATTTATTTCTACTCTACTCGGCTATGGTCTCTTCCTTTAAATACTATTTTGCTTCCTTTCGGGAACCTTCTCCAGCTGTCCGGAAAAGTTTCTTTTTCTTTGAACTGTTTGATTGCTTTCCCAGAACGCAGGTACGACACACACATTTATAAATACGGTGCACATGAAGAAAGGCGCCCGCGGCTAGTCGGCAATTCGATCAGCCGCTCACATACACGTACGCCCGATCGCACACAAACACGCTCATACTCGCTACACTGCCCCTTCCTTAAGGATGTTTCGTCCCGAAACATTTTCACTCTCCGTTTTGCAGAATCATGCCGGAATCTGCAGTTCTCGGCTTCACGACATCCGCTCCAGGAATAGAAGTAACAGTCCACGGTCTTCTCATGATTGGTCCGATTCGGGTTATTACTGCAAATCAAAATGTCTATTCCAGTGCGGCGGAACAGGACTTTGATCATGTTCCGTACGATCCTCCAATCTAGGTTGTCCAGTCCACAGCCGAACTTCGGAATCGCCAGCTTCTGTAAGTTATTGTCCAGAAGATGTCCACGGAGTTCCATTACAGCGTCCCAAAGATCTCTATAAGTTGGATTATCAGAGCATCTTCCCTTGGTTACTAGGTAATAGATCTTGCGTCGTCCGTTAGGCAGGCACAACAGTCTTCTTCCCTTCTGTGCTTGGTCTTCAAGATGTTCCAAACCGCCACGGCTCATTCTGAGATTCTTTGAAACGCAATGGGCCAGAGCATATTCCTTAGATATAGCAAAGAGGTCTCGTCAGATTTCATGCATCACTCCAAATCTCCTGTTAACATAGGGGCCTTGCTGCATGAACTCTTCGAATGTGGGCTCGGAAGGAACAGTTCTTAATAACCTCGCCCGCGTCTCCTCTTCATTTGCAGCGGCGAATGGAGCCAAGCGATTAAAATGAGACTACCTTCGGCTTCCCATTTGGAGTTCTTTTAATTCGATAGATCACGTTGTTAACCCACTTCAGTATCTCATAGGGTCCTTCCCAATTCTATTGGAACTTAGGTGATAGTCCACCGCGACGACGAGGAATATACAACCAAACGAGATCTCCAGTTTGGTAACCACCTGTACATATCGTGGTTTTCTTTAATCCTGTTACCAGCAATCTGCGCATGCAGACGAACCGACTCGTGGGTATCTTTAAGCTTTCGTCGGAGGTTGGTAACATAATCTTCTCCAGCCAAGTCATCTCCTGGTTTACAGCCGAATTTGAAGTCACAAGTCGTAACTCTCTTCCAAAAAGGACACTGGCAGGTGTTTGGTCAGTCGTTTCGTGGACAGATGAACGGTATGCCATTAAAAATAAAGGCAAATAGCGATCCCAGTCTCTTTGGTGACCAGACACTACCCTGGAGAGATATTTAATCAAGGTCCGATTCATTCGCTGAACCATGCCGTCCGATTGTGGATGGAGTGGAGTAGTTCGAGTTTTCTTTATTCTTAGGAGCTCGCATATTCCACGTAATGTAGCGGATTCGAAAATTCTCCCTTGGTTTGAGTGCAAATCCAAGGGTAGCCCAAAACGACTGATCAACTATTTCACCAGCTCCTCAACTATGGCATCCGACCCCTGGTTCGGAAGGGCATAGGCTTCAACCCACTTGGTAAAATAGTCCATAACGACCACGATGTACTCGTTACCTGTCTCGGACTCTGGGAATGGACCCGCCACATCGATTGCGATTCGTTTGAAGGGGCCACCGACATTGTATTGACGCATTGGCGCCCTTGGCCTTTTCTGTGGTCCATTATTCGCGGCACAGGTGGTAAACTTACTTATCTTCCTTACAGTTCACCCAATAAAATCGCTCTCGAACTTTCCCAAGCGTCTTATTCACTCCAAAATGGCCACCAGATGACTTATCATGAAGATACTGCAACACCTCCCTAACCTTGTTTCGAAGAATAACTAGTTGCTTCCTATCTTCCTCCCCATTTGGACTTTCAAAAACACGCTTCAGGATGACATCCTCCAAAACCATCGAGTCCCACTGAGCCCATAAAGATTTTAGTACTTGGGTACAAGAAGAAATTTGCTGCCACGTTGGTCGTTTTCCGTCTCTTTTCCATTCCATCACCATCTTCAAGTCCGGGTCGTTGTCTTGGTCATGTTTTATATTTTCAGGTAACCACTTGTCATCGATTACCGCGACGCGTCGAATTGCCTCATTCTTTTCCATTCGATCGCACTGCTTGCAGTCTATTTGACAAGATCTTCTGGAAAGTGCATCGGCATTCTTGTGTCCGGTTCCAGGCCGGTGTTCTACTTCAAAATCATATTCCTGTAGCTTCTCAATCCAACGAGCTACCTGGACCTCCGGATTCTTGAAATACAGAAGCCACTTCAAGGCTGCATGATCTTTCTTTCGGCTTTTGATAAGCTCTTGCTAATATAGCCGATAACCTTCTCTTGGTCAACTTGTAACTGCGAAAGAACGGCTCCCATTCCCACATTGCTGGCGTCGGTGTCGAAAATGAACATTCCATTGCGTAGAGGATATACCAGTACGGGGGCTGTGATTAAACCTGCTTCCAAGTCTCAAATGCCGTTTGACAATCCGAATCTTAATGAAATTTACGGTCACTTCCGGATCTACCTGTCAAAGGTTTGTTGATATTTGCGTATCCAAAAACATAGCGACGATCCCAAGAAGTTTCTTATGTCGTGGACATTTTCAGGCACTGGCCATTCCTTCACGGCCTTTATCTTTTCTGTACGCATCCTTTTTCTATCGTTTTCTTTATTGCTACCCGTAAAGCTAGAATGGCCTCCCGCGTTCCTCTATTTCTTCTTAACCCAAATTGATCTTCCCCTAATAGTTCTTCCGCCCTTTTTTTCCATCCTCCTCTGTACAATTCTAGTTAATATTTTTGACGAAGTTAAGCTAATTGTTCGAAATTTCTCGCACCTATCCGCGCCCCTCTTCTTAGGTAATGTTACTACTACGTTCCGTTTATAATCCTCTGCGACTTTCCCCGTTTCGTAAATGTGACTAACTAGGTTAAACATACGATCTCTAACCTCTTGTCCTGCATGTTTTAGAATTTCCCCCTGTATCCCATCTACACCTGGCGCCTTATTATTCTTTAAATTTTTTAATGCTACATCGAACTCTTCTCTCATTATGGGATAACCAAGCTCATCTATTTCCACACTATCTTCCTTCTCTAATATATCTCCTAACTCAGGGCCTGCGTAAAGGTTCTCTAAATATTCTTTCCACCTATCTGCCTTTTCCTCATTTTCTATCAACATGACCCCTGCCTCGTTTCTTATATTATTACTACTGTATCCTACATCTCTAAAATTCCTTTTAATTATATTATAAGCCTCATCGGTTTTACCTACTTCAAACTTTTCTTCTACTTCTTTACACATCCTATCAATCCACTGTTCCTTAGCTGCCCTACACTTCCTAATTATTTCCCACTTTAT
>NW_020438933.1:1598976-1603893 GCF_000699045.2 Agrilus planipennis
CCAAAATACGAGACGATCTTACAGCATCCGCTACCGAAAACATTTCTGATGATTCAGATCCTATTACAGTTCTTTCCGATTTTATTGATAAAATCGCTACTACCACTTTCTTAAACAATATCCCTAAAGATGTCGAAATTTCAATAGCTCATACTAAAGCTGAAACACTCGAAGTAGCTTTTTCTCATGCACTCGTAGCCTACAAAAGACTAAAAGAAAGAGATGACCAAGAAAAATATACTCAATTTAAAACCCAAAAAAGCATTAACACAGCTAATAAAATTGCTATTAAAAAACCTTTTATAAAAAGAGAACCAACTAATGATTCTCGAATAAATCCTAATTTTGATTCTCAGCAACCCAGTACCTCGAAATTTTCACGTTATAGTGATAAGCATTCTAGGCCCAGTTTTTCGGGCTCACCCTTTAAAGGTTTCCCTTCAGAATCATCCAAGATCAAAACATGCGAAATTGCAAACGATCAAAGTGAAATTGATGATTCCGACAATGAGGAAATTGAAGAAAATCATTTAAACGCGAAAACGAACGAAACAGAAGAGGGTTGTTCGTTCAATTAAATCAAAATCCCTCAAATTTTGAAAACCTTTGTACCTTTAAAATCAATACCACTAAAATTATTACCGAAATATTACCATACATTTCATCAAAAGTAAAAAATATTCCAGTTACGCTGTTAATTGACACCGGCGCCTCCGTTAACCTTATAAAGTACAAATCTGAGTTCAAGAAGTTCATAAACACAAACGATAGAATAACAATCTCAGGACTTAACGCTGACTCATTTAAAACAGTAGGTTCAATCACCACAACATTCAAAGGAAAAGATATAAAATTTCATGTTTCACCATTAGATATATCTCTGGATGGCATCCTAGGCATTGAATTTCTGAAATCACTAAATTGCAACTTAGATTTACAAAGTAACTACATTAGATTTGCAGACAACAGTAAGATACCGATTTTGCTGAAACAGGAACAAAAGATCGTTAACCGTGTGAACTTGCAACCTCGATCAGAACAAGTAATAAGAATAAAAACTAATTTAACACCGGGCACCGAAGGAATTTTACCTAAATTAAATACAGAAAATAAATTATTAATTCCAGAATGTTTAGTAAAGGTAGATGAAAACAGTAATATTTTTACAACCGCCGTTAATTTAACCGATAAAGAATTAAATTTTTCAATTAATAAAGTTTGTTTAGAAAAAATACCAAAACACACATTTCAGGCACACAATTATAAAACTAACGATAGATTCAAATTACTTAAACAAAATCTTCGTTTTGAACACCTAAACGATGAAGAACGGAATGAAGTCCTCAAACTTTGTTACGATTTCTCAGACATATTTTATCTAGAAGGAGATTACCTAACTTTCACGTTATTAGTTAAACACGAAATTAAAACCACACATGAAAATCTCATTAATACAAAAACATATTGCTTTCCAAACTGTCACAAGGAAGAAGTAGATAAACAAATTTCAAAATTATTAGAACAAAAGATAATAAGACCTAGTCACTCTCCATATTCTTCCCCTATTTGGATCGTTCCCAAAAAGATTGATAGTTCAGGTAAAAAAAAATGGAGAATGGTTATACATTACAGAAACTTAAACAAAATTACAGTACAGTACCCTTTCCCCAATATCGAAGAAATTTTAGACAATCTCGGACATGCTAAATATTTCACNTGAAACTATTCGAAGCATATTCCTACCCCGTAAAATCAAACGATACATTTTATCACACCCTTATACCCGACAATCCTTACGTGGCAATTTCTGACGACCATCAATGGTACCTAGAAATCCCAAGTTTGGAAAAAAGTCTTCGTCAAGAAAACCTCACGTTACTTCAAAACGTGGAACCTCAAGATGCGAGAAACTCTGTGCGTTGTCTACCTAATCTACTTCTGAAGAAATCATTTCCACAAGAATGTAAAATTTATACTTTTAAAGCTACAGAAGAATCCATTCAACAAGTCAATCCTTTCACATGGCTGGTAGCATCTAAACACCCATTAAAAATAACTTACAAATGTAAAGGGCAACCAATCAAGAGATCGACCATTCAACAGACGTCCTTGCTTAAAATTAGCGAAGAATGTATGTGTTATTTCGATAACGGACTCAGAATAACGACGAACAACAAGCAAAATAAAATTGTTAATGTTCCGGTAGTTACTCCGGAAATACCTCAAAATTGCTGTAAACAAGTAATGCGAACTCTAAACCAGCTTGAAGATGATCCCATCGATCTCAACTATCTGAAAAGAGAGAACCTTCCGCTTCTACAAACAAAACTATCTAATCTCCAACAAAAAATTAAGGATGAATCAGCTAGAGTCTTCACCAATATCCATTCCCAATGGTATTTCTTACTGCCAACAACTTTACTTGGGATTACAGTAACTATTTGCCTTATTCGCTATTGCTATCCAAAATCCTTTAAATTCGTATGGTCCATAATAAACCGTCAATCGAGAAAAGAAGAACGAACTTTACCGACTTTTGAGAAGAAAGATACTCCTAAATTGGAAACGATCTCCATGGAAAGTTTAACAACAGCCAACGAAAAAATAAAACCAAAATTATTACGAAAATTTGTGTCACCGGCCATTCCAAATATAAAGTGATGGAAAAATTTATTTTCAAAAAAAATAAATAATAAATTTTTCTCTTAATGGGGGAGGTGTTAAGGCAAGATATAGTGTGATTCATAAAGACATCTTTTGCTGACATTGCATTTACAGGATATAGTTTATAAAAGCCGTTCATAAAATAGAGTAGTTATTCTAGCTTAAGACTAGACCTAGTATAGTTTGTACTTTGTATTAATAAACTTTTTTAAAAAGTCTTTGTTCCAATTTTGGAATATAACACGTATAGGTTCTCCAAACATTCTTTCCACCTATCTGCCTTTTCCCCATTTTCTATCAAAATGACCCCTGCCTCGTTTCTTATATTATTACTACTGTATCCTACATCTCTAAAATTTCTCTTAATTATATTATACGCCTCATCGGTTTGACCTATTTCAAACTTTTCTTCTACTTCTTTACACATCCTATCAATCCACTGTTCCTTAGCTGCCCTACACTTCCTAAATATTTCCCACTTTATAGCTTTATATCTTTTTGCCCTTCTTCCTCTGTCCTGTTTTTGTATTTCCGCCTTTCGTCTATTAATCCTACAATCTCATTTGTTATCCAGGGTTTCCTACTTTCGTTTTGTGTAAGACCTAGTACCTCTGTAGCTGCTGAGTTTAGACACGTTTTCAGAATTTTGAATTTAAGATTGGTCTTCATAACTACTAAATTATGATCGCTATCTATATCTGCTCCTGGATAACTCCTACAGTCCTTCACTTGATTTTTAAATCTTTGCCTAACAAGTATGTAATCTAACTGATATCTCCCTAAATCACCTGGCATCTTCCACGTATAGCGCCTCCTAACGTGATGGTTGAATAAAGTATTCGCGACGGTTAAGTTATGTTTATCGCANCAGTTTTAAAAAATACCCTTAATAATTTAGAAACCAATTTAAATGAAATAAAATTTATTGTACCAAATCCAAAAAGAAAACGTAGAGGCTGGTTTAATATAATCGGAACGGGCTTACACACTTTGTTTGGAACGCTAGATGCTGATAATGAAGCTAAATATGATAAATTAATAAACGAATTGCAAACATCAAATAAAAGGATATTAAAACTTCAGGATGAACAAGTTCATCTAACTCAGATGGTAATAGCAGATTTTAATGCCACTTTATTTAAAGTTAATTCAAATGAAAAAATTATCCAGAAAACTATATTCAAAATTAAAGAAACGTTAAATGGAAATGCAATTAGAATAAATGAAAACCAAATTACTTTACAATTTTTAAATACATTAACACTTATTAATGACGTAGCATCTGTAATCAACAAAGACGTAAGTAATATTATAGAAACACTTACTTTTGCTAGAATTAACATTTTGCATCCTAGTGTCCTAAACCACGAACAATTAAAAGAACAATTGCATCAAATTCGTCCAAATGAAGGTGCTGCACTACCGTTTCCTTTTGACAATACAAATATTTACAAATATTATCAAATTATAAATCCAAATATTTACCTTTATAGCAATGGAATTTTAATCAAATTAATTATACCACTTGTAAAAAACATTAAAATGAAACTATTTGAAGCATATTCCTACCCCGTAAAATCAAACGATACATTTTATCACACCCTTATACCTGACAATCCTTACGTGGCAATTTCTGACGATCAATGGTACCTAGAAATCCCTAGTTTGGAAAAAGGTCTTCGTCAAGAAAACCTCACGTTACTTCAAAACGTGGAACTTTAAGATGCGAGAAACTCTGTGCGTTGTCTACCTAATCTACTTCTGAAGAAATCATTTCCACAAGAATGTAAAATTTATACTTTTAAAGCTACAGAAGAATCCATTCAACAAGTCAATCCTTTCACATGGCTGGTAGCATCTAAAAACCCATTAAAAATAACTTACAAATGTAAAGGGCAACCAATCAAGAGATCGACCATTCAACAGACGTCCTTGCTTAAAATTAGCGAAGAATGTATGTGTTATTTCGATAACGGACTCAGAATAACGACGAACAACAAGCAAAATAAAATTGTTAATGTTCCGGTAGTTACTCCGGAAATACCTCAAAATTGCTGTAAACAAGTAATGCGAACTCTAAACCAGCTTGAAGATGATCCCATCGATCTCAACTATCTGAAAAGAGAGAACCTTCCGCTTCTACAAACAAAACTATCTAATCTCCAACAAAAAATTAAGGATGAATCAGCTAGAGTCTTCACCAATATCCATTCCCAATGGTATTTCTTACTGCCAACAACTTTACTTGGGATT
>NW_020438933.1:1604782-1610171 GCF_000699045.2 Agrilus planipennis
CGGGATCATAATGTGGTGGTTTCCCGTTGCCTTCCACATCGCAGTATTGTGCATCAGAGTGCCATACCGATCCTCATGATCTCTGCCACCCTGAGTACTGAAAGAGCTGCTGCCCTATTTCAGGGACTTGTCTTAGTCTGGTTTCTCTTTAAGAACTCCTCCTCTAGTTTGTACCAAAGTTTCGTCAAGGTTTAAGTCCCCTCGGATCGGTATTATTTAACTTGGCAATTAATTTTTCTTTATTTTGAGTCAAAGTTTCATTTAATTTGGAATATAATAGTTTTGTTGTTTCTCTATGATTTTGTACATAGCATTTCATTAATATCGACATTAAATGGATCGCTGTTATCAATATGACCACTAATTATGTCGATTGGTTTCATTTTTGTTGCTGAATGGATAGAATAATTGTAAGCTAGTATTGCGTATATTAATTTCTTTTCAATAGGTGTTTCGTTAGGACCTTGTAAATTTAATAATCGAACATATTCTATTAAAGTTGAATGTAGTCTGTCGACAGGACTGTTCGACTGCGAATGATTCGGAGAACAAAAATTAACTTTTATTTTATGTAATTTTAACAAACCTGAAATAACTGCGTTTTTGAATTCAGTAACATTATCAACAATGATCTGATTAGGAACACCATGATGGGTGAAAATGTTTATTAGACNTTAATTTTCAATTTGGATCTTTAAGAGAAAACAACCATTGAAGAGGCTTATGGTCAGTAATAATATTAAACTTTTTGCCAAATAAGTATGTATGTCTGAAATATTTCGTAGCCCAAACTATAGCGAGAAGTTCTTTTTCGATTGTACTATATTTTTGTTCGGAATCGTTTAGGGTGCGCGATGCGTATGCAATGGGTCGATCACTACCCATAGGTCCTTGTGATAGTACAGCACCTAAAGCAACATTGCTTGTATCTGTGGTCAAATTAAAAGGTTTAGAGAAGTCGGGGTACTGTAGAATTGGTTCATTGACTAACAAACTTTTACATGTTTCGAGACAGTTCCTAAATTCACTATCATGTACTATTTTCGCTCTTTTTTTAACATTTTGTCATTGGTTTGGTTAATTTAGCGAAGTTATTTATAAAACGCCGGTAATAGCCTAAAAGTCCGAGAAATGCTTTTATTTGTTTAGTGGTAGTAGGGATGGGATAATTTTTGATAATTTGAATTTTGTCTGGATTAGGTTTAACTCCCTCAGGTGTCACAATATGACCAAGGTAAGCAACCTCCTTTTTTAAGAANATTCGGAGAACAAAAATTAACTTTTATTTTATGTAATTTTAACAAACCTGAAATAACTGCGTTTTTGAATTCAGTAACATTATCAACAATGATCTGATTAGGAACACCATGATGGGTGAAAATGTTTATTAGACTATCAACAATTTGAATAGAAGCTAAACTTGCCAGTGGATATGCTTATGCATATTTAGAGAAGAAATCAATTATAGCTAGGAATTTTGATTTTTCTAATGTAAAGGTGTCCATGTGAATTATTTCAAATGGTTTCGCTGCTATTGGAATAACGTTCATTTGAATTTTAACAGGATTTCTTTCATATTTACTTTGTTAAGAAACATCGCAATCATTTATACAGGTTTGAATTGATATTCGGCCAATAGTATATGGTTTTGATTTTAAGCTCCGTTTCATCGATACCGCGATGGTTATTTTCCTTTCGTGATAATTTCGGATATTTTCTTGTACATCTTTTTTATCAATAACGTCAATGAATTTGTATTTACATTTTTTAAATTTTAGGAAGGCCATTTAAAGTACTTCCTAACTGTTTCGCAGAATGGTTCGTAAATTTCCGGGTTTTCAAAATATAGGTGATATTGAACTTTAGGTACAATGAAACCTTTTATAAAGCTTATGATGTCATTTTCAAAGTTATTTTCAGAAATTTGGACATGTATTCGTTGTTTATCGTCGAATAGCCTAGTTACTGACGGATTCGCGGGACTGTGCAGAACTCGACTAATTATTATCTGATTTTGACCATGATTTACTGGCGTATCTGCAATTGGTATACTAACAATAGGGTCCTGTTCACTATTTGAATGCACGGTTTCATTTTCGTCTTGTAAATTTTGGTTGTCATTAATTTCCTGAACACTTTCATCTGGTTGCACTAATAAAGAGATATTATCATCTTCAGGAGGAGGGTGATTATTATTTTCTAGTTGTTTATTGAACCGTTCCATGTATTCAAAAATGTTACTTGCTTCTTTTGTATGAATTTCTATGCGGGAAAGCGCATCAGCATTTGAATTTAATTTACCTTTTTTATATTTTATATCATAATCATACTCTTCTAATTTGATTCGCCATCTTGTTAATTTAGAATTTGGATCTTTAAGTGAAAACAACCATTGAAGAGGCTTATGGTCAGTAATAATATTAAACTTTTTGCCAAATAAGTATGGTCTGAAATATTTCGTAGCCCAAACTATAGCGAGAAGTTCTTTTTCGATTGTACTATACTTTTGTTCTGAATCGTTTAGGGTGCGCGATGCGTATGCAATGGGTCGATCACTACCAATAGGTCCTTGTGATAGGACGGCACCTAAAGCAACATTGCTTGCATCTGTAGTCAAATTAAAAGGTTTAGAGAAGTCGGGGTACTGTAGAATTGGTTCATTAACTAACAAATTTTTACATGTTTCGAAACAGTTCCTAAATTCACTATCATGTACTATTTTGGCTCCCTTTTTTAGACATTTTGTCATTGGTTTGGTTAATTTAGCAAAGTTATTTATAAAACGCCGGTAATAGCCTAAAAGTCCGAGAAATGCTTTTATTTGTTTAGTGGTAGTAGGGATGGGATAATTTTTGATAATTTGAATTTTGTCTGGATTAGGTTTAACTCCCTCAGGTGTCACAATATGACCAAGGTAAACAACCTCCTTGTTTAAAAATTCCGACTCGTATAACTGAATTTTAAAATTGGTTTTTCTTTCAAATACCTCCCTTAACCGTTCTAGATGATAAGACCCGGTGGTATCATATTAATCTTTGTAAAGAGAAGGTAATTTTTAATATCAAGAACATCATGATTTATTTCCTGAACTATTTCTGAAATAATCATTGCTAAATTTAAAATCTCCAAATGTAAAGCATTTCTTTCGATTTTGTTTGAAGCATTATTTAACTTATTTGCTAGTTCCTCAAAGTTGTGATTGATAATTTTTTCATTTATGGAAAGTGTTGCAAGTGTTTTAACGAAATCCCTTATAGAGTCTTTGGTTATGTGAATTGGTTGGTCAACAAATGATAATGTCTTTTTATTTGATTCTTGGAGATCCGCTAAAATTTTGTTAATTCGTGAATCATCATCAGCATCTATGGTTCCAAATAACGCGTGGAGACCATTACCAAAGATATTAATTAGGCCACGCTTACGACGAGTCGACAAGAACTCAGATTTAATGAGTCCTAAATTTTTGTCTAATTGTTTTAATTCCGTTTTGAGTAAAAGCGAATGCGTATAGTAATTTTGAAGAGTACTACTGATAATGTCTTTTTATTTGATTCTAGATGTTCCTGTAATGACGTTGAAAAGATAATAATGTCATCGAGATATACCAAACATTTTTCGTTTTATATACCACGCCAAATATTATCCATTACACGCTGAAATGTCGCAGGGGCATTCTTTAAACCGAAAGGCATGCGTAACATTTCCCAGTGACCGTTTTCAGTTGTAAACGCGGTTTTTTGTATACCACCCTCGTGCATCTCAATCTGATGAAACCCGCTTGCCAAATCTTATGTCGAAAAATATTGGCATTTTCCTAATTTGTCCAAAAGGTCTGTAATAATAGGTAGCGGATATTTATCATCGATAGTTTTTTCATTGAGTCTACGATAGTCAATTACCACACGCCATTTTTCTTTTCCCGACACATCTATCTTTTTTTGGACTACCCAAACAGGGGATGACCAGAGCGAAGTACTAGGCCGAATAATATTTTGTTCTAACATGCTTTTAAATTGTCTTTCAACCTCACCTTTGTGTATGAATGGGTACTGTTACGTCTCGAAATGTAGGATTTAATTTTTTTTCGGACGTACCTCGACTTTTCTTGGTTTTTCGTATGAATCGTTTTAACACACGACTTTAAACTAATATTAAATAATGTAAAAACTTGGTGACACTACCCGTTCAGTCTAATTCACTGTTTATACAAATTTAATTATTTAGTAAAGCAATTTATATAGAACGACCAGTAAATAAAAGTATTCACTTTTCGTAAATCGTAATAGAATAATCTTTATTAGGCTAATAATAAATCTTACTGACTAAAAGAAGAACCAGAATGTTTGCTTGTTCAAACGATAATGATTTCTGGTAGTCTTTACAACACACACCTCCAGTCTTTCTTATCATAACTATTTATGAACAATAATCTAATATAGGTCCACCTCTACTCCTGTTTCTGCTTCTCATATATCTCTTGTTCTCTCTTATTGTTTAATTTAATTCAAACTAATTAGAAAATAGAGGTAGAGTAAACAAAGTCTCTTTTGTTACAAATAAGTATTATATTTATTTTCAATTGTCGTTTTAATAATTTTTAGTAATAAAGTTTTTCACGGTTAACATAACAACATTTTTTAATAATTAGTTTAATTAGTTTTTTAACTACATATTTTTATAAGCATTTTAGTGCTTTACAAATCATTTATAAGCCAACATTCACAGGTCTAGCATACGAATATTAAAAACGCAAGTATGTTAGGCGCGCGTATAAAAATATAGCTGATGGAATTTAAATTATCCAAAGAAGGTGATGTTTGCTGTTTCAATTAATCTAGATGATATCATTAGCATTATGATTTTGGTATCAGCGTTTGTAGTTAAGTGGCAAATCAAGATGATGTGAAACTATCGAAACAAAATAATTTGAAACATGAAATTTCTAGCCAAAGATTATTTTGGGACAATTTTTTTTTGCTTAAAAATACGCAAATGGTAAAGGTAACATGACGCAAGTTTTAGACATAAGGCTTCCAAATGTCCCCACCTATGTTATTACTCACAGGAATTAGCTTTGATATAACCCGGTTGGATTACCATTTGTTCAAAAATATATAAAAGAGGAAAGAAGTAGAGGACACTATGACGATGATGATAAAAAAAAAAAAAACTTTTGGGTGTTTCATTCCCACCAGCCAGTAATGCTGGTGGGCGGGCAGTCCCTCCGGACTACGCCGGAAGGTAGTGGAACGGAAGGCCCTCTTCAGCCTGCTTTCAGGAATCGTGGGAATGCGTGGGTGGTGGTTCGGGTGAGAAAGATGAGACGGACGAAATGAAGACAGAAGAGAATGAAAGATTATCTGTGGAATGAATATTACTGCCCATTTGC
>NW_020438933.1:1611154-1621728 GCF_000699045.2 Agrilus planipennis
ATGGTTCCAAATAACGCGTGGAGACCATTACCAAAGATATTAATTAGGCCACGCTTACGACGAGTCGACAAGAACTCAGATTTAATGAGTCCTAAATTTTTGTCTAATTGTTTTAATTCCGTTTTGAGTAAAAGCGAATGCGTATAGTAATTTTGAAGAGTACTACTTTTTAGTTGATTTTCTAGTAACTGAAGCTTATTAATGAATACGGAAACCCTATCATAATTGTTAAAAACAGGATGGATATCTTTAATTACTACCAAGGTCCAAAAGGAAGTGATACCTCTGAGTTTACCAAGAGGTTGTGCATATAGGCCGGTTTTCGCTTGAAGGGTGGTAATTTTTATTAGTTGTTCCTCGCATGTTATCAGGGTAAGTAATCTGCAAAAAAATTAATTTGCTTTACTTTTCTTAATTGTTCAAAATTTACTGTTTGTATTGGGAATTTAGACTTTATGGTATTACTTTTTATTTTGTAGCACCTGTCGTTTATTATTTCTATGATAGTATACGGTCCTTCCCATACAAATTTTCTGCCTTTGTATTTACGTAGAAAAACCTTATCGTTAATTTGATACGTAGAGATATTTTTTAATGCTTTAGCATCGTATCTTGCTTTTGATCTTTGTTTAGCTACATTTTGATTCTGATTAGCTGCACTGCGAGCTCGTTGTATAGATTCTGCTCGTAGATCATTGGAAACTTTTTTCTGCAGAATTATGAAATAAATTAGGTGGTTTTATGCCAAACATAATTTCATAAGGAGTATACTTAGTGCTTTGATTAATTGAGGTGTTGTATGCATGTACTGATAACTGAAGAAGATTATCAAAATTAATACGTTTTTGGTATTGATCATAAAGAGTATTACCCGTTTCTTTTATAGAAGCAACCGCTCTTTCTATAGCACCGTTCGATTTGGGGTGGTATATACCACCATATAGCATCTATATAGCATCTATCTATATAAACCATCTATATAGATGACTTTGTCCATTTAATATTAAGAGTGTTAATGAATTTTTCAATTGTTTGATTAACGAATTCAGTGCCAGAATCAGAATGGATCCTTTTAGGAAAAGAGAAACCAGAAGCAAATTTGTAAAGTGCTGATTGTACGAATTCACCCGTAATAGAATTTTCGGATGGATAAATTTGAATAAATTTAGATAACTGATCCTGGAGAACAACACAGTTTCTTTTATTTTTACCTCCTTTGATTGTGCAAACGTCAATGTCAATTCTATCTAATATCTGTTCGGGGGTTTGGGTGATTTGCATAGGCAATGTTCTATTTTGTCTATCGATTTTGTTTTTCATACAAAATTCGCAAGCATTTATAAAATCGATGATATAATTTTTTAANTTAGACCCACGAACATTATAGTATGTATTCTCACACTCCGTGTTAGCTATTGTCTATTATTGTGCCACGCTTTTTCTTAATAAAGTATCCTCTAATTTATTGTTAATCACTCTATTTATTTATTGAGCAAGTGCAACTTTTAACACGTTATGGACTCAATAGGCAGTTAAAAACAATATTTAGTGCTCATAAGTAAAAGGGTAGATACAAATCATCATTATCATCATAAGGTCGTCAGTCCTAAGTCTGGTTGGGGACGTACTTCCACTTTTTCCTATCCTGAGCTAATCTTCGTATTTCCCTAAAACTAGAACAACCCATATTCTTAACTATCTACGAACAATATTCTAATCTAGGTCTACAAAATAGCGACAAAAAATAGAAATGTTTAAGCTGAACGACAAAACAACTTACTGAACTAAACTACTAAAAATGGGATAAAATCAACCTATAATAATACCACCACCAATACCTGCGAGATCAAAAAGCTATAGAAACAGTATAGGAAAAGACCCCAAAATACATAGATATTAATACAGTGTATTGCAATTAAATAAGGGTAGCTCTGACCGACGAAGCCTTCGTAGAATTTATCTATTGTGACCAAATATTTTTTGAGAGGCTCCAACAGGGTGATATTTGTAATAATAAAGATTCGTACACTATAGCAGCTAATGTTAAGTCTCGCAGTAATTTCTATGAATATGATAAAGTATTACATGCTTAATATTACATACTTATCCCTAATCCTAATAACTGTAAATGTAATCAAACTGTAACAGTTGGAAAACTTTCTAAGTCGAGTGATCTTGTAGAGCAACCTGTAGAAAAGCAATTAGAAAAATTTGAAAAATTTTAAAAGATTACGAAATGGCTACTAGCCGAGCTCAAAAAATAATAGTCACCACTGTCTCAGAAAAAGCAATGATTCGCAAAAATGCAAAAGAAATGGTGGACAAATTTATATTAATTTTTGGAGAAGGAAAGTGAAGCTAATTTACTAGTATTGCAACAAAAATAGCATACATTCATTAAAAATTCTACAGATGATATGCGGATACACATATCCAGAATAAAAGATTTAGCTCATCTTTTAAAGGTTATGGGTGACATTATACACACACACAATATAGATGAAAAATTAATTATCTCTTCTGTTCATGGGAGTCGACTAGCGCAAAAAACGGCACCCTTTCAAACCTAACCTCCAGACTGACTATTGAAGAAATTAAAGTAGAAGACAAATACCATGAGAACAGTGCCTTAACCTCCGAAACTTATAAATCAAAAGTAAATGCAGAACAGGAAGAACTTTGGCATGGTTGCAAAGTGAGACTAGAAAATTTATATACTTTTGGTAAAATATTACATTCACATATACCTAAATAGAAAGAAGACAGTTAGACGTAAAATCAGAAATGGGATATTTTGTAGGTTATGCAGATGGCTCACAATACTACATGGTTTCCCCAATCTGATATTATCCAAATAAGACGAAATATCGTTTTCTCCAAGAACTTATGGATAATGATGAAAAGGGAGAAAATTATTATACTTACCTGATGATGGTGCCTGAAATGATAACCCTGATGTTGATGATGACCGTGATGATAATCCTGCTGGTACAGAACTAGGTACCGCGGATATTTCCAAACTGTACAGACAAATATTATTATCCGAAAGCCATCGCAACATACATCTTATAGTATGGCTAGCAAATGAAAATAAACGCCTGAATTATTTTAGATTAAACACGGTGGCGTATGGAACTTCATCAGCTTCATCTTTAGCTACGCGGTGTTTAAAGCAATCGGAGCTCGCGCAGAATATCCAAACGCAGCTAGTGTAATGGAACAAGACTTTTACATGGACCATTTTATAACAGGGTGTTTTTCGGAAACGAACGCGATAGAGTTATATAAGGAAATCTCAAAATCATTAATAGGTAGTAGCAAGATTTTCGTTACTTCTGTGGTCGTCAAACAGTAAATACGTATTAGATAATATCAATAAAGCGTTTGGTCCGCAAGAATCACTTGCAAAAATATATGAAAACGGCAATAACAATAAAACACTAGCGTCTTGTGGGATCCAAGCAATAATATAATCCGATACAACGTGAATATAACCGCAAACAAGCACGTCACAATAATAGCAATTTTACCGATAATAGCTCAAATCTCTGATCCATTATAACTGTTGAACCTAGTCATAATTCTCAAAGGCTAGAGAGATTAAAGATATCATACGACCTATCCAATCTCTACACAGAATGATGTAAATTTCATGGTGTGATTCAACTAAGCCTGACTAATAAATCAGGTTGGTGCCATGTTACATCAACGGATAACCCTGCCGATTGACTGTCGCACGGACTACAATCGTAACATCTAAAAAACTGCAACATTTGGTGGCGCGGGCCAGAATGGTTGCACCTAAATTCGAATACATGGCCAGTATCCAATATCATTCGCGACCATTCATTAGAGAAAAAACTCACTCATTTTGTAATGAAACAAGAAGATTGTTTTCATTCATTTGCCAAATTTTCAAATTTAAACAGGTTATTACGCGTAGCTTTAAATTCATCCACAATTGTAAATATCCGAATGATAAGAAAATCTTTTAGCCACAACTGAACTAAATTAGACTTTGCAATACACAATGCTCAAACTACTTGTTTCAGTACAGAAATCAAGGATATATTGAAAGGTAAACCAGTAAATAAAAAAAGTAGATTATTAAATTTAAATACGTTAATTGATAATACGGGTATGCTTCGAGTAGGTGGTCGCATACAGCAATCAGAATACGTATACGACAAAATTCATTCTATTATACTACCAAATAGTCACAAACTTACAGAACTTATAACAGAACACAAACCATTATTGCATTGTGGAGCCAACCAGTTGTTAGCCTGATTAAGAGAACTTTATTGGCCAATAGCAGGAAAAAAACTTGATAAAAAAGGTTATTCGTAGATGTGAAGGTTGCTATCAAGTTAATCCAAGGTCATTAGAGCAGAGTATGCCCCCTTAGGTAAGAGGGGCCTTGCCTAAACTTCGTGTGATCCCAGTCTTTTATAATTACGGCGTTGATTACGGGGAATTAATAGGTATTAAGGAAAAAAAGGGCCGTGGTACCAAATTCATTAAAGCATACCTGTGCTTTTTTATGTGTTATGCTACTAAGTCAATGTACCTCTACGTGGTAACAAGTTTAAATACAGAAGCATGTCTAGCAGTTGTTAGGAGATTTATTGCGCGTCGTGATCAAATATTTACTTGGACAACAGGTCATGTTTTATCGGGACAAATTCTAAAATGCTTGATTTCTATAGATTATTGAAAAACAAGGCAAATCAAGATGAAATTATAAGATCATTAAGTGAGATAAATATGTCATGGCATTTCATCCCAACCCGTTCCCCTCATTCCTAAGGCCTTTGGGAATCCGGGGTCAAGTCTGTCAAAAATGCCACCTTTCAGAAAATGTACATTGTTATGACACAGATAGAAACAGTGCTCAATTCTAGACCACTATCCGCTTTATCCATTGACCTTAGTGATTTCGATTTACCCCTGTACATTTTTTAATTGGGCGACGTTTGACCTCCATTCCGGACCGTGATCTGCAAGAGATCAGCCTCAACAGATTACGCCGATTTCAACATGTCCAAAATTGAAGGAAGGATTTTTGGAGTAGATGGAGTAAAGAATACATACAGGACAATATGGAAACAGGATCACAGATACGTATTACTTCCCGGGGCCTTAGTCCTAATAAAGGGCGACAATCTATCTTCGCTAAAGTGGTAATTAGGACGTATATGTGATATGTTCCCGGGCAAGGATAGTGTTGTTTACGTGGTATCTGGTAGTTTACCAAGTGGTGCTGTGGTGAAACGTACGGTAACAAGACTATGTGACCTCCTCGTAAACTAATCAATTGTATTATCTCAATTTTTTGTGTTTCCTTTTAGGTGTTTTGTGTATGCTTAGGTGTAATCTGTTTCAATTTACATGTATATTGCTTCTATGATCGTGTTTGTATTTTAATTTGTATTGCGTTTTCTTCTTTCACTTGTTGAAGTTGTAACTTTCAAGGGGGGCTGCATTTGTTAAGAATCTAAATTCATTTTCGTTATTATTATTATTATTATTCTTATTCGTTTGTACGTTTTCATTATTGTTATCATTTTGTGTGTAAAATTCCTTAGCGTTCGATCGAGCGTTGGTGGCAAAACCAACCCTCAAGAAAAACTAGTTGTTCAATCCCGAAACAAATCTCGAGGTACCTAGATTTAAGATTCTATGATTGTAAAGGGAACAAATTCGGTTTTCATTCCAAGAACATTAATTCGGTCGCATACATCAAGAAATTTAGCAAGTATTTTTATGTTTTAGTTGCTTGCACAGTAAAATGCGCCACGGCGATGATTTGATGGTGCATGTAATACCTATGTAATAGTAGGTGTACAATAGGTATACCGTGAGATAATTCCTCCCCGTGAAGTTTCAACTACGGAGTGCAACGAGGTAACTGAACGTTTTCCAAGGTTATCGCTTCGTTACCCATTTTTGGTTCCTTTTTGGTGCATTTTTCTGTTATCCATTTGTATCCAAAATAACAACCTGTTATAGCGAGAAAAGCATACATACATTTTTAAACATTTTGTCATTGGTTTGGTTAATTTAGCGAAGTTATTTATACAAACGCCGGTAATAACCCAAAACTCCGAGAAATACTTTGATTTGTTTGGTGGTAGTAGGAATGGGATAATTTTTGATAATCTGAATTTTGTCTAGATTAGGTTTAACTACCTCAGGTGTCACAATATGACCAAGGTAAGCAACCTCCTTTTTCAAAATTCCGACTTGTCCAACTGAATTTTGAAATTGGTTTTTCTTAGTCTTTCAAATACATTCCTTAACCGTTCTAGATGTTTCTGTAATGACGTTGAAGAGATAATAATGTCATCGAGATATACCAAACTTTTTTCGTTTTGTATATCACGCAAAATATTATCCATTACACGCTGAAATGTTGCAGGGGCGTTCTTTAAACCGAAAGGCATGCGCAACATTTCCCAGTGACCGTTTTCAGTTGTAAACGCGGTTTTTGGTATATCGTCCTCGTGCATCTCAATTTGATGAAACCCGCTTGCCAAATCTAATGTTGAAAAGTATTGACATTNCTACCACTACCCCACCCTCCCTTATTTTACTGATCTCTTTCTCTAAATCACTTAGGTATATATTAAACAGTTGTGTACTCAGCTTACAACCTTGTGTTACGCCTTTTTCCATCCAAAATTTCCTTGTTACCTTACCACTTAATCTTACAACCCCTGCTGTTTCCCTACATATTTCCATTATTCTCCCAATTAACCCTTCTTCAATTTTACCCATCCGTAACATGTTTATCAATTCCCCTCTGTCTACCGTAATCAAATGCCCTTTTTAAGTCCACAAATACTACAAACACCTTTTTTTAATATTTAAATATCATCATCAAAAGGTCATCAGTCCTAAGACTGGTTGGACACGTACCTCCACTCTTTCCTATCCTGAGCCAAACTTCGCATTTCCCTAAAACTAGAACAACCCACATCCTTAACTATTTGCGAACAGTAATCCAATCTAGGTCTACCTCTACCCCTCCTAACTCCTGTTTCTGCCTCTAATACGTCTCTGACTAGACCTTCATGCCTAAGAAGGTGTCCTACCAACCTATCTCGCCTATTTTTTATTGACTTCCACAGNACTATTTTGGCTCCCTTTTTTAGACATTTTGTCATTGGTTTGGTTAATTTAGCAAAGTTATTTATAAAACGCCGGTAATAGCCTAAAAGTCCGAGAAATGCTTTTATTTGTTTAGTGGTAGTAGGGATGGGATAATTTTTGATAATTTGAATTTTGTCTGGATTAG
Organism: Agrilus planipennis; assembly: GCF_000699045.2. NCBI lineage: Eukaryota > Metazoa > Arthropoda > Insecta > Coleoptera > Buprestidae > Agrilus > Agrilus planipennis. The sequence goes on from NW_020438933.1 coordinate 1,618,455, forward strand.
GTTTAACTCCCTCAGGTGTCACAATATGACCAAGGTAAGCAACCTCCTTTTTTAAGAATTCCGACTTGTTTAACTGAATTTTAAAATTGGTTTTCCTTAATCTTTCAAATACCTCTCTTAATCGTTCTAGATGTTCCTGTAATGACGTTGAAAAGATAATAATGTCATCGAGATATACCAAACATTTTTCGTTTTGTATACCACGCAAAATATTATCCATTACACGCTGAAATGTTGCAGGGGCGTTCTTTAAACCGAAAGGCATGCGCAACATTTCCCAGTGACCGTTTTCAGTTGTAAACGCGGTTTTTGGTATATCATCCTCGTGCATCTCAATTTGATGAAAACCGCTTGCCAAATCTAATGTTGAAAAGTATTGTCATTTTCCTAATTTATCCAAAAGGTCTGTAATATTAGGTAGCGGATACTTATCATCGATAGTCTTTTCATTGAGTCTACGATAGTCAATTACCACTCGCCATTTTTCTTTTCCCGACGCATCTATCTGTTTTAGAACTACCCATATAGGAGATGACTAGGGCGAATACTAGGCCGAATAATATTTTGTTCTAACATGCTTTCAATTTTTCTTTCAACCTCTTTTTTGTGAATGAATGGGTACTTATATGATTTCGTGTAAATTGTTATTTCGTCGGTAGTTCTTACTCTATGATTAATCTGATTGATAAATGTTAATGGCTTGTTCTCTTGGTAAAATATATGCGCAAATTCCTGACATAAATTTTTTATATGATACTCTTCTTCGGAATTTAAATGATCAGTACGAATTTTGGAAAGATCTAAAATTAGTTTAGAGGTGTCGTCAAAATTATTAAAGTCAAACTCTTGTATTTGTTTCCGATTTAAATTTTTCGGCAGTTATTGGTTCTGAAAAGTTTAAAGTTACTGGATTTAACGTGTTATTTAAAATCGTTGTCAGGGCTACATTATTTTTTGCTATTGTCAAACATTCAGATATTTCACAATTATAGAGTTTTTGATGCGGTATTATAATTTCGCCGTTTGGTATATTAGTTTTTATTTTAATTACCTGTTCGGTGCGAGGTGCTATTGTAATTAAATTTAGATTGTTACTTGTATTATGATAGCGAAGTTTAATTTCTGAATAAGGAGTTAACAAAATTCCTTTGTTAAAATCTAAATTTGCCTGTAATAATTTTAGATTATCTAACCCTATTAGTCCATTAAAAATGTTATGAAATTTAAACAAATAAAATTTTAATTTAGCATTTCTAGGTAAATTGAAAATTTTCGAAACAGGTATCATTGCACTGTGTTTATGCGCTGATTTTTGAAAAACGGTGGAAACGATAAATGGGTCATTCTGTATACAATTAGAATATAATTTGTATGCTAGGTCTGGGTCTATGAACGATTTAGTGGATCCTGAATCAATTAGAAATTTGAGATTATTTTCTGGAAATATTATGTACAGTAGTTCGCTAGAATTAGTATTGTTGAAAGATATAATATGAGGTGTTACGTCTGTTCGTTGTACAGGGGATCCGTGTGAAAATTTGAGTCGTCTTCGTAATATTGTTCACTACTATCATATGAAAATTCTTGGCTGTTATCATTTTCTTGATTTTCCGATTCAATTTCTGCATCGTTATTCATACCACTATCTACTTCAGTATTAAAAAGCTCTTCAAAAACAAAATTCTTTTGTTGAGGGTTTTGTTGGAAAGTAGATGGCCTAAATTGATTCGTTTTGTTTACAGATATTCCGCTCATTGGAGTAGGCGCTGGTAGGGGTTTATTTTGGTTAGGTCGAAATACATTTTGGGATTGTTGGGTGTTAGCAGAGGGTTTAAAAATATTTGGATTGGAAAAATTTTGGTTTTGCCTAAATATATTGGAATTAGGAGAAGGCTGTCTAAATATTTGAGGATTTCTAAAATGATTTTGGAAGTTATTTGTATTAAATTGAAATGGTCTAAGCGGAGAATTACTTTGTGGTTGTATTGGGCGATTGAAGAAATTATTCTGAGGTTGCATAGGGCGATTTAGAAAATTATTTTGGGGTTGAATTGGACGATTCGGGAAAACAGAATTAGTCATAGGGAATTGATTAACATAATTTTGTGATTGGAAAAATGGTTTAGGAGGCGGAGTATTTTGTTTTACAAATGGTTTAGTCATCATATTTTGGAAATAACCTATATTTTCTTCCTCTGATATAAATTGAATCGCTTCGTTTAAATTACTAGGACGCATACTTCTTATAGTGGTTCCTAATGGTTCTCTTAAACCTGCTAAAAACGTTTTTAATGCTAACTTATTATATAAATCGCGTTTGAGGATTTTAGCCTCATTTGTTTGCTCATGTATGTCTACATATGAACATAACAAATTTAGTAAATGTAAGCATTTATCGTAAAATTGGTGTGGTTTTTCATTGGGTAATTGTTTGAGCAAAATTAAATCTCTATTTAAACAAATTTCATCGCGTTGATCTGCAAAATGCCTACGCAAAGTTGCTTTTAGTTGATCCCACGTATCAACACTTTGAATATTTACTACTACTTTAGCATTACCTGTTAACTTACCTATCAAAGAATGAATTAAAAATATATTTTGGAAATCATTGGGGTTTGTGGTATTATAAAACTGTTTAATAATACTTTCACAAGTTATTAAATATCTATTTAAATCATTTGGGTTACCATCGAATGTCGGAACACAACTTAAATATTCGGGTTTAAAAAGAGACATTTTGGTTTGTACAATAGAATTAATCTTCGAGATTATCTGATTTACGTTATCTTGGGAAGTTTCACTTAAATTAAGGGATTCGGTTGAGGAGTTAACGTCAGAGTCAACTGAAGGTTCTAAAGATAAATTTTCAAAAAGATTTTCCAATGACATCGAATTGTACTTACATTAGTAGTACGACTTTGTCCATTCCACTTATGTAACTATGAGGGCTCAGCAAATTGGTCTGGCTATGTGGTCCAAATATTTCCCAATTTTGGTCCTCGCAGAAAAAGACGATATTCTTCTCTTTCTCGTGTAGAAGGATTGTTTCAGGTCTGCAATTGACTGGGTTTCTTGATTTTTAAGTAACCACTCCGAAACCGATCTCCGACACTTGGATTACCGATGTTCCGTTGCCGATTAATCGTAAAAACGAAAATTGTTCTTGTATTTTTGACACAACACAATTTCGGCAATCCTACTGACTGCGCCAATTAACTTTTCGACGGACAAAATCGACTTTTTAAAAATTTATTAATATTAATTACAAGAAAAA
>NW_020438933.1:1623910-1637351 GCF_000699045.2 Agrilus planipennis
ATTATTTATTTATTTAACCAGCAAATACAAAGTACATAGATTACTATGTATCCATGTACCCCCACAGAGATAAATACTATTATCTGTTGGTGGGACCTTTTTTATATTCATAATCATACTCTTCTTATTTGATTCGCCATCTTGTTAATTTTGAATTTGCATCTTTAAGTGAAATCAACCATTGAAGAGGCTTTTCGTCAGTAATAATATTAAACCTTTTACCAAATAAGTATGGTCTGAAATATTTCGTAGCCCAAACTATAGCGAGAAGTTCTTTTTCGATTGTACTGTATTTTGGTTCTGAATCGTTTAGGGTGCGCGATGTGTATGCAATGGGTCGATCACTACAAATAGGTCCTTGTGATAGGGCGGCATCTAAAGCAACATTGTTTGCATCTGTGGTCAAATTAAAAGGTTTAGAGAAGTCGGGGTACTGTAGAATTGGTTCATTAACTAAAAAATTTTTACATGTTTCGAAACCTAAATTCACTGTCGTACTATTTTCGCTCCCTTTTTTAAACATTTTGTCATTGGTTTGGTTAATTTAGCGTAGTTATTTATAAAACACCGGTAATAGCCTAAAAGTCCGAGAAATGCTTTTATTTGTTTAGTGGTAGTAGGGATGGGATAATTTTTGATAATTTGAATTTTGTCTGGATGAGGTTTAACTTCCTCAGGTGTCACAATATGACCAAGGTAAGCAACCTCCTTTTTTACAAATTCCGATTTTTTCCATTGAGCCTACGATAGCCTAGATTACCACTCACCATTTTTCTTTTCTCGACCCATCTATCTTTTTTGGAACTACCCAAATAGGAGATGACCAGGGCGAAGTACTAGGCCGAATAATATTTTGTTCTAACATGCTTTTAATTTATCTTTCAACCTTACTTTTAGGTGTGAATGGGTACCTATATGATTTCGTGTAAATTGGTATTTCGTCGGTAGCTCTTATTCTATGTTTAACCTGATTGGTAAATGTTAAGGGCATGTCCTCTTGGTAAAATATATAAATTCGTTACATAAATTTTTTATATGATACTCTTCTTCGGAATTTAAATGATCAGTACGAATTTTGGAAAGATCTAAAATTAGTTTAGAGGTGTCGTCAAAATTATTAAAGTCAAACTCTTGTATTTGTTTCCGATTAAATTTTTCGGCAGTTATTGGTTCTGAAAAGTCTAAAGTTACTGGATTTAACGTGTTATTTAAAATGGTTGTCAGGGCTTCATTATTTTTTGCTATTGTCAAACATTCAGGTATTTCACAATTATGGATTTTTTGATGCGGTATTANTTAATATTACAAAAAAAAAACTTATCTAGACTACAAGAAGTTACAAACAAGATTGAACATGAACTGTGTGAAAAAATGGTTTTTTATATCCTAGTTGCTTGCACAGCAAAATGAGCCACGGCGATGATTTTGATGATACATGTAATACCTTTTTAAAAATTTATTAATATTAGTTACAAAAAAAAAACTTATCTAGACTACAAGAAGTTACAAACAAGATTAAACTTGAACTGCGAGAAAAAATGCTTTTTTTTGTCTTAGTTGCTTGCACAGCAAAATGCGTCACGGCGACGACCTGATGATGCATGCAATACCTGTGTAAAAGCAGGTGCACAATAGGTATACCGTGAGATCGAAGAAGTTTGGCAACAAACACCGCGACACGAGAATTTTATATACTAGATTCTATAAAAACCAAACGTTCATAAACGTCCTTACCAGCAGAACAAACAAATCGCTGGCGGTAAATTGAAAAAATACAAGAAAATAATATCACCTTTAATAGGTAAGGGAATACTTTTGATGAACAGTAACGTTGTGACAAACAATCTCATTGATTATTTACCGCGCCATTTGTAGTATTTTATAAAATGCGCTGTTAAGACAGCAGGTAAAAGTTGGTCTGTGTTCTGTCAAAGCTGTCTGCGACGCTCAGATGATATCCAAAAAAATAGAAATCGCGATCCGCGTCTGGCAGTTTCGACAGAATACAGACCACTTCGAATTATTTTATTCGATTATGGTAACGTGCCTATCACGTAGTGGTTAGCTACGCCGGGATTCGTTTCAGCAAGTAGATATCCATATATTTNCGTCGTATCGCATGCTTTATAGACGTTTTAGACCATCCGTTTTATTCTCATTCCACGCATAGGGGCTGTAGCTGCCTCGAGTTGTTTGGTGGACGCCATCTCAGAAACGGTTAGAGATAGGCTTCTGAAGAGGTCATAAATCGTCGTATCGCATGCTTTAGAGACGTTTTAGGCCATTTATTTTATTCTCAATCCACGCATTGAGGCTGTAGCTACCTCGAGTGTTTTGGCGGACGCCATCTCAGAAACGGTTAGAGATGCTGCGTTTTTGAATTCAGTACCATTATCAACAATGATCTGTTTAGGAACACCATGATGTGTGAAAAAGTTTATTAGACTATCAGCTATTTGAATAGAAGCTAAACATGTAAGTGGGTATGCTTGTGCATATTTGGAGAAGGAATCAATTATAGTTTGGAATTTTGAATTTTCTAATGTAAAGGTGTCCATGTGAATTATTTCAAATGGTTTCGCTGCTGTTGGTGTAACGTTCATTTGAATTTTAACAGGATTTCTTTCATATTTACTTTGTTAATGAATATTGCACTCATTTATATAGGTTTGAATTGGTATCTTCATATTCGGCTAATAGTATACAGTTTTGATTTTAAGTTCCGTTTCATCGATACCGCGATGGTTAGTTTTGCTTGCGTGTTAATTTCCGATAATTTCCTGTACATCTTTTTTATCAATAACGTCAATCAATTTGTATTTACATTTTTTAAATTTTAAGGAGGGCCATTTGAAGTATTTCCTAACTGTTGCAGAATGGTTCATAAATTTCTGGGTTTTCAAAATATAGGTGATACTGAACTTTAGGTACAGTAAAACCTTTTATAAAGCTTATGATGTCATTTTGAAAGTTTTTTTCAGAAAATTGGACATGTATTCGTTGTTTATTTTCAAATAGACTAGTTACTGACGGATTTGCGGGACTGTGCAGAACTCGACTAATTATTATCTGATTTTGACCATGATTTACTGGCGTATCTGCAATTGGTATACTAACAATAGGGTCCTGTTCACTATTTGAATGCACGGTTTCATTTTCGTCTTGTAAATTTTGGTTGTCATTAATTACCTGAACACTTTCATCTGGTTGTACTATTAAAGAGATGTTATCATCTTCAGGAGGAGGGTTATTATTATTTTCTAGTTGTTTATTGAACCGTTCCATGTATTCAAGGATATTACTTGCCTCTTTTGTATGAATTTCTATACGGGAAAGCGCATCAGCATCTGAATTTAATTTATTTATTTATTTATTTATTTATTTATTTATTTATTACTTTAATCGACGCTGTTATAATAATTTTGAATGTTAGCTAGTTATTTATGTTCTTATTTATATAACGAATTAATCGATATGATTATTAATGAATATGTACTGTTACAAATGGTCGACTTCATCTGGTCTAATTTTCCTGTAATTAAAAAAATATCCTTGAAGAAATCCCACAACTTGAACGAAGGATCGCCTATTGTTTTTGAATAATAAATAACTTTAAGCCCTTAAGTTGGCTTTGATTTTACACTGTCTCTATTGCAATTGCATTTATTAGTATTCCAAGCGACATTTTATAGCAGATTTTAATCATATTTGGGCTTTAACTTACCCAAATATTGCGTGAAAGAAATACTTGGCAGAATAACGAGACCGATTGCAAGTTCGACAACATAAACCACGTTGCACCCGCGTGCCATCATGAGCGCAATGCCGCACTTGGACGCTATGAAGAACCCGCCACGGGCACATGCCAACTAACTCCGGCGTCGGGACGCTCTATTATTATACGACGCTATGAAAACGCCTGCGTAAGAACTACAACCACCAAACAGAACACCGTAGGTACCGATGGCAATATGTCGACGAATCCAATCAATTTCGCGGGCTTTTCTTCACTTACCACTAGTGTCTGCTGGTAGTTTTCCTTTAAGGCCATCTGGTCAAGGAATGACCAAATCTGACCGCCAATAAGCAACTGCATTTTTACAATAATTATAACTCACCAGTAAAGGGCAAACATTTTTCGTAAATGAGTCTGATAGCTTTCTTGTTTATTTATTTTAATTAAAACGCGAACACCGACACCTCGATAACCTTTTGAGACGCGCCGAGCTAGGTGTCATGAATTAAATTTAATGATTAGAACGTCTAATAAAAGAAGGAAAACTAGGTAATTGATAATTACAATTCTTTTGACGTGTCGAACTTACTTAGGTTACGGTATAATACGAAAATGCAAAACGGAGCGGCATGTCTTAGAAGTTTAGACCATTGCTTGGTATTCGGAAGGGCATCGTTTCGGTTCCGGGTTCGTTTGCCCTGCCTCAAGCTTCTCTGTGGTTACCTTCGATATTACTTTAGCAAATGCTGAATTAGTAGATAATATTCCACAGATAATCATTCACTCTCTTCCGTCTTCATTTCCTCCGTCTCATTTTTCTCACCACCACTACCACCACCTATCCATTCCAATGATTCTTAAAAAGAGGCTGAAGAAAATTCCGCCCTATTCTCCGACGTAGTCCGGAAGGTCTGCCCGCACACCAGCTTCTGTTGCTAGTAATAATGAAATATCAGTAACAACCGCAGCCTACCGCCCAAATTCGGGCGAGTAGTACTAAGAAGTGCCTTAAAAGACAACAGTTTCTTGTTAATTATTTATTTTGTATGAAATTATTTAGTACTCAAATTTTACTATAGGCAAGTTATACTAAATAAACGATAACTTAGTTGCCTTTTAACTCTCAGTAGTGTTTACATTGCTGGTAATGGTTGCAACGTCATTAATTTTGCCATTTTTAGAAGATATCTTTATAATCATCCCAAATAAATCGCATAACCAAATGTAAACATGTGTACAGAACTTCCGCAGTCACAGAAGCAGATGCAGAGGTCTGTTGTAACACTGCTACCAATGTCCGTCAAAACTACATTTTTGTCGACCACCCCCATTGCCACCCCCTTTAGGTTAGTCCTAGGCGCCACGCCACTACCGTTTGCCACATAATCTTTCACCGACTCTAGACATTTAAATTTTATGAGCCAGAATACAAACAATGGGGGAAAATGTCAATAAAGGCTGTTTCAAACAAACAATACTTAATAAAATTTCTTGTTTAAGGATGGTTCCTGTTCGCAACAATGGAAGGGACGATATGTCAAATAATGTCTCCAGTGAATAAACACTCTTAAAGGGCATTACTTTGTAAAAATGTTTTCGAAACACTATTAACAAGTTGTGATATTATTCACAAGGNTCAGGTATTTCACAATTATGGATTTTTTGATGCGGTATTATAATTTCGCCGTTTGGTATATTAGTTTTTATTTTAATTACCTGTTCAGTGCGAGGTGCTATTGTAATTAAATTTAGATTGTTACTTGTATTATGATAGCGAAGTTTAATTTCTGAATAAGGAGTTAACAAAATTCCTTTGTTAAAATCTAAATTTGCCTGTAATAATTTTAGATTATCTAACCCTATTAGTCCATTAAAAATGTTATGAAATTTAAACAAATAAAATTTTAATTTAGCATTTCTAGGTAAATTGAAAATTTTCGAAACAGGTATCATTGCACTGTGTTTATGCGCTGATTTTTGAAAAACGGTGGAAACGATAAATGGGTCATTCTGTATACAATTAGAATATAATTTGTATGCTAGGTCTGGGTCTATGAACGATTTAGTGGATCCTGAATCAATTAGAAATTTGAGATTATTTTCTGGAAATATTATGTACGGTAGTTCGCTAGAATTAGTATTGTTGAAAGATATAATATGAGGTGTTACGTCTGTTCGTTGTACAGGGGATCCGTGTGAAAATTTGAGTCGTCTTCGTAATATTGTTCACTACTATCATATGAAAATTCTTGGCTGTTATCATTTTCTTGATTTTCCGATTCAATTTCTGCATCGTTATTCATACCACTATCTACTTCAGTATTAAAAAGCTCTTCAAAAACAAAATTCTTTTGTTGAGGGTTTTGTTGGAAAGTAGATGGCCTAAATTGATTCGTTTTGTTTACAGATATTCCGCTCATTGGAGTAGGCGCTGGTAGGGGTTTATTTTGGTTAGGTCGAAATACATTTTGGGATTGTTGGGTGTTAGCAGAGGGTTTAAAAATATTTGGATTGGAAAAATTTTGGTTTTGCCTAAATATATTGGAATTAGGAGAAGGCTGTCTAAATATTTGAGGATTTCTAAAATGATTTTGGAAGTTATTTGTATTAAATTGAAATGGTCTAAGCGGAGAATTACTTTGTGGTTGTATTGGGCGATTGAAGAAATTATTCTGAGGTTGCATAGGGCGATTTAGAAAATTATTTTGGGGTTGAATTGGACGATTCGGGAAAACAGAATTAGTCATAGGGAATTGATTAACATAATTTTGTGATTGGAAAAATGGTTTAGGAGGCGGAGTATTTTGTTTTACAAATGGTTTAGTCATCATATTTTGGAAATAACCTATATTTTCTTCCTCTGATATAAATTGAATCGCTTCGTTTAAATTACTAGGACGCATACTTCTTATAGTGGTTCCTAATGGTTCTCTTAAACCTGCTAAAAACGTTTTTAATGCTAACTTATTATATAAATCGCGTTTGAGGATTTTAGCCTCATTTGTTTGCTCATGTATGTCTACATATGAACATAACAAATTTAGTAAATGTAAGCATTTATCGTAAAATTGGTGTGGTTTTTCATTGGGTAATTGTTTGAGCAAAATTAAATCTCTATTTAAACAAATTTCATCGCGTTGATCTGCAAAATGCCTACGCAAAGTTGCTTTTAGTTGATCCCACGTATCAACACTTTGAATATTTACTACTACTTTAGCATTTCCTGTTAACTTACCTATCAAAGAATGAATTAAAAATATATTTTGGAAATCATTGGGGTTTGTGGTATTATAAAACTGTTTAATAATACTTTCACAAGTTATTAAATATCTATTTAAATCATTTGGGTTGCCATCGAATGTCGGAACACAACTTAAATATTCGGGTTTAAAAAGAGACATTTTGGTTTGTACAATAGAATTAATCTTCGAGATTATCTGATTTACGTTATCTTGAGAAGTTTCACTTAAATTAAGGGATTCGGTTGAGGAGTTAACGTCAGAGTCAACTGAAGGTTCTAAAGATAAATTTTCAAAAAGATTTTCCAATGACATTGAATTGTACTTACATTAGTAGTACGACTTTGTCCATTCCACTTATGTAACTATAAGGGCTCAGCCAATTGGTCTGGCTATGTGATCCAAATATTTCCTAATTTTGGTCCTCGCAGAAAAACACGACATTTTTCTTTTTTTCGTGTAGAAGAATTGTTTCAGGTCTGCAATTGACTGGGTTTCTTGATTTTTAAGTAACCACACCGAAACCGATCTTCGACACTTGGATTACCGATGTTCCGTTGCCGATTAATCGTAAAAACGAAAATTGTTCTTGTATTTTTGAAACAACACAATTTCGGCAAGCCTACTGACTGCGCCAATTAACTTTTCGACGGACAAAATCGACTTTTTAAAAATTTATTAATATTAGTTACAAAAAAAAAACTTATCTAGACTACAAGAAGTTACAAACAAGATTAAACTTGAACTGCGAGAAAAAATGCTTTTTTTTGTCTTAGTTGCTTGCACAGCAAAATGCGTCACGGCGACGACCTGATGATGCATGCAATACCTGTGTAAAAGCAGGTGCACAATAGGTATACCGTGAGATCGAAGAAGTTTGGCAACAAACACCGCGACACGAGAATTTTATATACTAGATTCTATAAAAACCAAACGTTCATAAACGTCCTTACCAGCAGAACAAACAAATCGCTGGCGGTAAATTGAAAAAATACAAGAAAATAATATCACCTTTAATAGGTAAGGGAATACTTTTGATGAACAGTAACGTTGTGACAAACAATCTCATTGATTATTTACCGCGCCATTTGTAGTATTTTATAAAATGCGCTGTTAAGACAGCAGGTAAAAGTTGGTCTGTGTTCTGTCAAAGCTGTCTGCGACGCTCAGATGATATCCAAAAAAATAGAAATCGCGATCCGCGTCTGGCAGTTTCGACAGAATACAGACCACTTCGAATTATTTTATTCGATTATGGTAACGTGCCTATCACGTAGTGGTTAGCTACGACGGGATTCGTTTCAGTAAGTAGATTTCCATGCATTTAAATGAATCTTGTTGGAGCATCGTAATACAGATGGCGTTTACCGCGCCATTTGTGGTATTTTATAATCATTGATTATACGTACTGAAACGATCCCAACGAGTTGGTTGATAAATTACGTTTACTGACTGCGTCAGATTAACAGGCAGATCATACGGGGCATCAAAACGAAATTAGGTAGGTGAATCTATTTTTAAAACTCAAACGCTGATAGTAGTAGTAGTAGTAATATATTTCAACATGAAGTTACTTACACAATACATACAATTCTTATCAAACTAAGCCTTCATTCATGCAGAACAATTACAAAAGAAAGTTAACTTAAATTAAATAATAAAAAAAACTAATCGAATCTTATCGTATCACGTATCACATGTATACATTTAACTTACACTAATTTATCTATTGAATCCCTCCCTTTCATTAACTAAGCTGAACCCCTTTCTTTTTTTAATTATATTTTTAAGTAGGATCAGACCATCTCCACTCCCACTTAATATCTCCTTACATGCATCTAAATCTTTACTTTCCGAACCACCATCATACCTACTTTTTATTCCAATATTTAAAATTCTTTTTCTCCATAATTCTTTTCTTATATCCCCGTCCATAGGCTTTTCAAGTTTTATTTCGTATTGTACCACCCTTTTTCTGATTTCCTCTACCATTTTCCCACATTTTAATTCCCTCCCTAATTTTCTTTCTACCTACCACTACCCCACCCTCCCTTATTTTACTGATCTCTTTCTCTAAATCACTTAGGTATATATTAAACAGTTGTGTACTCAGCTTACAACCTTGTGTTACGNGATTCGTTTCAGTAAGTAGATTTCCATGCATTTAAATGAATCTTGTTGGAGCATCGTAATACAGATGGCGTTTACCGCGCCATTTGTGGTATTTTATAATCATTGATTATACGTACTGAAACGATCCCAACGAGTTGGTTGATAAATTACGTTTACTGACTGCGTCAGATTAACAGGCAGATCATACGGGGCATCAAAACGAAATTAGGTAGGTGAATCTATTTTTAAAACTCAAACGCTGATAGTAGTAGTAGTAGTAATATATTTCAACATGAAGTTACTTACACAATACATACAATTCTTATCAAACTAAGCCTTCATTCATGCAGAACAATTACAAAAGAAAGTTAACTTAAATTAAATAATAAAAAAAACTAATCGAATCTTATCGTATCACGTATCACATGTATACATTTAACTTACACTAATTTATCTATTGAATCCCTCCCTTTCATTAACTAAGCTGAACCCCTTTCTTTTTTTAATTATATTTTTAAGTAGGATCAGACCATCTCCACTCCCACTTAATATCTCCTTACATGCATCTAAATCTTTACTTTCCGAACCACCATCATACCTACTTTTTATTCCAATATTTAAAATTCTTTTTCTCCATAATTCTTTTCTTATATCCCCGTCCATAGGCTTTTCAAGTTTTATTTCGTATTGTACCACCCTTTTTCTGATTTCCTCTACNACAGGTATCATTGCACTGTGTTTATGCGCTGATTTTTGAAAAACGGTGGAAACGATAAATGGGTCATTCTGTATACAATTAGAATATAATTTGTATGCTAGGTCTGGGTCTATGAACGATTTAGTGGATCCTGAATCAATTAGAAATTTGAGATTATTTTCTGGAAATATTATGTACGGTAATTCGCTAGAATTAGTATTGTTGAAAGATATAATATGAGGTGTTACGTCTGCTCGTTGTAAAAAAATTGAGTCATCTTCGTAATATTGTTCGCTACTATTATATGAAAATTCTTGACTGTTATTATTTTCTTGATTTTCCGATTTAATTTCTACATCGTTATTCATACTACTGTCTACTTCAGTATTAAAAATCTCTTCAAGGACAAAATTCTTTTGTTGAGGGTTTTGTTGGAATATAGATGACCTAAATTGATTCGTTTATTTACAGATATTCCGCTTATAGGAGTAGGCGCTGGTAAGGGTTTATTTTGGTTAGGTCGAAATACATTTTGGGATTACTCGGTGTTAGCAGAGGGTTTAAAAATGTTTGGATTAGAAAAATTTTGGCTTTGCCTAAATACCAATACTTTCAATATTTACTACTACTTTAGCATTTCCTGTTAACTTACCTATCAAAGAATGAATTAGAAAAATATTTTGGAAATCATTGGGGTTTGTGGTATTATAAAACTGTTTAATAATACTTTCACAAGTTATTAAATATCTATCTAAATCATTTGGGTTACCATCGAATATTCGGGTTTAAAATAAGACATTTTGGTTTGTATAATAGATTTAATCTTCGAGATTATCTGATTTACGTTATCTTGGGAAGTTTCATTTAAATTAAGGGATCGTTTGAGGAATTAACGTCAGAGTCAACTGAAGGTTCTAAAGATAAATTTTCAAAAAGATTTTCCAATGACATCGAATTGTACTTACATTAGTAGTACGACTTTGTCCATTCCACTTATGTAACTATGAGGGCTCAGCAAATTGGTCTGGCTATGTGGTCCAAATATTTCCCAATTTTGGTCCTCGCAGAAAAAGACGATATTCTTCTCTTTCTCGTGTAGAAGGATTGTTTCAGGTCTGCAATTGACTGGGTTTCTTGATTTTTAAGTAACCACTCCGAAACCGATCTCCGACACTTGGATTACCGATGTTCCGTTGCCGATTAATCGTAAAAACGAAAATTGTTCTTGTATTTTTGACACAACACAATTTCGGCAATCCTACTGACTGCGCCAATTAACTTTTCGACGGACAAAATCGACTTTTTAAAAATTTATTAATATTAATTACAAGAAATAAAACTTATCTAGACTACAAGAAATTATAAACAAGATTGAACCTGGACTGTGTGAAAAAATGGTTTTTTATATCCTAGTTGCTTGCACAGCAAAATGAGCCACGGCGATGATTTTGATGATGCATGTAATACCTTTGTAATAGCAGGTGTGCAATAGGTATACCGTGAGATAATTCCTCCCCGCGAAGTTTCAACTACGGAGTGCAGCGAGGTAGTTGAACGTTTTCCAAGGTTAATGGTTCGTTACCCATTTTTGGTTCCTTTTTGGTGCATTTTTCTGTTACCCATTTGTATCCAAAATAACAACCTGTTATAGCGAGAAAAACATACAGGCTAATGGTCCAAACACTTGGGATGTGTTCCAGTTTGTTGAAGGATATTTGTGGCTGATTTTCAATTATTGTCTTCTTTAGTTCAGATAGTCCGCCCAAATTAATTTGGTGTAGGTCGAAGTCGGTGTTGACCGTGATTGGTGCGAAATGTTTATTTTCTTCTAATTCTGGGAAAAGTACGGGTTGGTTCTGATTGATTACCTCTTCTTTGTTTATTATTCTTCTTTCACTGGTACTAATTTCACAATTAGTCGGAATATCAATAAGGTATGAACCGTAGAGTTTAATTGTTTCTTCTTGTTGTTGACACACCAACTTGATGGTTTCTTCTTTGGGAAATATGGCAATCCATTGGGTCGATTCTTCCATTTGTTTAATAATTGATTTTGATATATTGATTACAGCTTGTCGACAGGAATTAGTATTCTTCATATCCAACAATTGTATTTCGCAAGGACCATTATCTTTATATTCTTGAATGTTAACTTGACTACATATGTATAGTTGCGGTACAATTTTGGTGCAAATGTCGTTTTGGAATGCAAAGTACAATTCGTTTTTTAATAGAAAATTATTATTTGAATTAGTAACCTTAAATTGACCCTGTGTTAATACAGGAACGGAATACAGATGGTAATAGTCAAATGTGTAAGGATGCATAACAGGTAAATGCAAAAGAAAAGTTATTTTATTGTTATATATATAGCACTCGACCTTTATTAATTTTTCAATAGTTGGTATATTTTCAAGGGTAAGTGAAACGGGTAACTGATTTGGAGAAAGTTGTAATTTAGTTAATTCGTTAAATAAGTCAATTGTTCCGACTATGCTAGGATGTAAAATACCCAATTTTGAGAATGTAATAGAATTTTCTATATCTTGGAGAATAGATATAATTATTTCGTACAAATTTATAATTTGGTTTAATGTATCTTCAACAATTAAAGAATATTGAATTGAATTTTGTTGTAAATAGTTTGTTACCTTAATTAATTTCATTTTCAATAAGAATTCGTTGTGCTGAACTTGTGTTAAAGTATTGTTAAACTTGTTTATAAGATCAATAGATATTGAATTTTGCTTTTTAATGTTACTTGCTAATTTGTTTTGATTCTGTTGTAGTTCCCTTATTAAGTTTTCATATCTTTCTCCGTCGGAAGCATCTAAATTTCCTGTAATAGATTTAAATATGGTACCTAAGCCATTTATTATACCTCTTTTGGTTATTCTTTTAGCGTGAGGAATGATCTCGTTGAGTTTTACCTTAGCTTTTTCTTTTGTTATATTTAATATTTTCAAATAGTTTAATGCTTCAGACATAGAGTGTAAATAAATTTCTTTTGATAATTTTGTAGCCTGATAGTCAAGTTTATCAATTTCTACTAGAATAGGGTTTAAATCATAGTAGTGAATTAGTGTTTTCATGTAGTCTTGAGCTCTAGCTTTTCCTAATTTTAAAGGTATTAGGCCTGAATTATTTTCCAAATTTTTCACGGTTATTTCATTCTGAAGTCCCAGAACAATGGGAATCCTGAAAATATAATTAACTATTAAAATCATATGTTTTTCTAAGTGGGCGTTTTATATTGTCCATGTGTACTTTATTTTGCGTGGGTGTTTCTATTGTTTTGTGCTCCTCGTTAACTTTCGTTATAATTGTCGGTTTTTCAAACTTATTCGCGGTTTTCTGTCGCTTATGCTGTTTAACGAATGTTTTGACCTGTGGTTTGAATATTTTCGGGTCATCACGATTTTTATTTAATTTGGCAATTAATTTTTCTTTATTTTGAGTCAAAGTTTCATTTAATTTGGAATATAACAGTTTTGTTGTCTCTCTATGATTTTGTACATAGTCGCTTACGAGCATTTCATTAATATCAATATTAAATGGATCGCTGTTATCAATATGACCACTAATTATATCGATTGGTTTCATTTTTGTTGCCGAATGTATAGAATAATTGTAAGCTAGTATTGCGTACATTAATTT
>NW_020438933.1:1640547-1641809 GCF_000699045.2 Agrilus planipennis
GGGATCATAATGTGGTGGTTTCCCGTTGCCTTCCACATCGCAGTATTGTGCATCAGAGTGCCATACCGATCCTCGTGATCTCTGCCACCCTGAGTACTGAAAGAGCTGCTGCCCTCTTTCAGGGACTTGTCTTAGTCTGGCTTCTCTTTAAGAACCCCTCCATTATGGTTGAACCTATGGTCCGGCTCCCTAAATCATCAAAACTCGCAAGCCGATCCACCCACTCTAGTTTGTACCAGAGTTTCGTCAAGGTTCAAGTCCCGTCGGATCGGATTTAAATATGATTCGATAATATTCTTTAACAAAAAGATAGCATCTATAGTACCCCTTTTCCTTTCTAAACGCAAGTTGTGTTTTGCTTAAAATGCCATTTTCTTCAATCATCTCCCCTAGTCCACTCTTGATTATATCGGTATATATTTTATACCCCGAGTACATGACCGTTATACCCCTATAATTTTTGACATTATCCTTCCATCCCTTTTATACACTGGTACTATTGTACCACATTTCTACTCACTTTTTAATCTGGTCCCTATATTCCCACCTCATTTTTTTATATTATCTCTTCACTTTCATTATTCCTCCACTTACCTAATGCCCTTGCATATTCTTTCTTTTTCCTCAAACATGCATAGTTCCACCGTCTATTATTGCTACTTCTCACCTCTGCCCTTTCCTTAATCGTACATTCATTAACTATTTTTATCATCTCTTTCCAATTGTGAATGTCGTTCACTCTCTCATTTATATTTTTTCTGTATTTTCAATAGCTCCTGCTGTCCATTTAATAACAACTTTATTCACACATTCCTCTCTACTATCTTCCACTCAATTGCTATTGGTAAATGGTCTGATCCTATCATACCCATGACCTCAAACTTATCAATTTCTTCCCTAGGTTCCCCATTAACGATACCGTAATCTATCACCGTTTTTCCTCTCCTTAAAAAAGTATATTCCCCATTTCTATCCCCTTCTATAGTTCCATTTAATATCGCCAGCCCATTCTTATTCCCCATTCTATGCATTCCTTCCCTTCCCTATCAATATATTAATCCCTTGAATTTCTTATATGAAATTTATCCTCTCTTACTGCACATACTTCATTCCCAATTCTTATATTAAAATCCCCAACTAACATTATGTTATAATTCCTACTGAATTGAATTTTTTCTTCTATATATTATAAATTGCATCTTTTCTTTTTATTTAAATATACAAAAAGATTACCCACTTTATCTTACATATCAACCCTCTTA
>NW_020438933.1:1642027-1653297 GCF_000699045.2 Agrilus planipennis
GTATCTTTCTCCATTATCCCAAAATGTCTCATTTTCTGCTTTTATCATCCTCTTGTTTTTATCGTCCCATACCCACAGTACCTCCCCTAATTGTATCTTTTTATAACCCACCCTGATTTCTTTACCATTATTCTTCCCCTTTTCTTGCTTAGCCATTAGCCTTATAATGTCTTCTATTTTCCTCTCCTCTATTGTCAAATCCTCCTTAATAAATATGCTTGTTCCTCTCAGATTCTTCTTGTTTCTCAAAATTTTTATTTTTTACTCCCAACTTGCAACCTTCAAACCAAATATTTTTTCTTTTATTTTTCAAATTTCCAAGAATTCTATTTCAATTTTCAGCGTCTCTTTTATCAGATCTTTCATGTCAACTCTCCAATCCCCTCTTCCTAGCTCTACACCAAATTTTCTCTAATTTATTTCTTCTTTCCATCTCCCTCTCCAAAGTACTAATCTTTATCTCCTGCTTGTCTATGCTTTCCTTGTCTTCATCTTTGCTCCCCATATGCTTAATTTCTTTTTTAAGCATACCCCATTACTTCACTTTTCACTTTTTCTTTTTCTACTTCAAACACTTTTGGCGATTGTCGCCGCAGTTTTCGTGTGCCTTAATGTTTTGCTTGCTTCTTCTTCTCCTTTTGACATTTCCCTCTTACCTGCCCTTAATCGTGTTCTTTACCCGACACCCTCAAAAGTGATCTTCCTTAAAAGAATCCATAGTGAAAAAAATTGAAGAAGAAATAGATAAGGAGGAGAAGGAGAAAGAGGGTTAACAAGAAAGTTTTAGAGATTTTTCAACAATTACTGAAAAATCGTATACAGATTATTTAGACCAATATATATGTACACGAATTATATAACAATCCTGATGCATTCGACCAGAAAACCGGTGTAAGGCTTGATAAAGAAACTGAGTAACTTTACATTGGTGACACACAAATATGTATAGATGGATCAGATGTAATTATAAAGAAAAGGAAATATAAAGATACTCGAGGGCTTTATGAATTGATGTTTAAAGAAGCCCCTAGTGACTATACAAAAATAGACCTAAAAAATTATAAAGAAACTAGCTGACCCGGCAAACGTTGTTTTGCCATATACGTTATTTTTAGGAAATATTTTTAAAAATATATTCAATATTCAATATAAGTGTGAATTAAGTTTCGGGAATTCATTACTTTGTTTTCAAAAACGTTTACTAAAGACTAGAGCTGAATTATAAGAAAGATGAAAAGTAACTAACTCTTAAAACATTTATTTCATATACTGCACATAAAAAGTGAGAATACATAATACATATAATAAACGATGAGGTACTAGATTTAATGCAATACATAGAACATACGACTAATATGATACTCAATGCTCAGCGTGTGAACTATAAATGAATATAATCCTCCCGACGTAGATATAAGCCAAGGTCCATGAGAGCTTGCGAATTTAGACTATAATTGTTTCATTCTCCTTTTTCTTTGTTTTTCCAATGGTCCTCTTCAGTTTTGCTAGCGAATCGTTTTTAACCACATAGAACAATAATAGTAGCATTATGATGATAAACAGGGTGATCGTTCAAACACTGATCTTATGAATGCTTGTATTTGGCACATTTAATTCTTTTATATGTTTCTCTTGTAAACTCAATGCATTTTGTATTTCTCTAATATTATTTAGACGAACAAGTTTAAGTGTAAATAATTCGAAATTGACAGAGAAGTCATTATGATTTTTAAACACAAAATTTAATTTTGGCAGTTCAATATTTTTAGACACTAACTTTGGATGATTATCACCTTTTAGTTCAATGATCTTTAGCATTTACACAGTTGATATCTACTTCTATAATGTACGTTCCTTTTAACGGGAAATTTTCTTTCAAGTTACCGCACTTACGCGTTGCGATTGTTTCTTCAAGAACAATTAGAATCCACTTTTGGTTTTCTAATTTCTTGACCCTTGGTTCTTTTATGTCAACCAATGTTTGGTTACAATTGGAGGGGTTTTTATGGAAATTAATTAACTGAATTACACAAGGAGCGTTCTCGTCCAGTTTAATGGAATTAACGTCGTTGCAAATATATTGGCCCGTAGTAGCTTCTTTGCACCTTGAGTTGGATGTTGCATAATTGTGCTCGTTCAAGATAAGAAAATTGGTCTCAGGGGTGATCACTTCATAAATGATAATAATCGTAATCAGATTCAACTATTGGGACTTCAAAAATAATAAATTTTGTTTTCTTTAGTGTAACTGTTTATCTGTATAGTTTTTTCAAAGAGAACAATATTTTCCATAGTAAGTTCAAATGGCAATTTTCCTTTCCTTAGTTGTTTTTTAATGTTTTGAATTTCTTTAAAAAATTCGTTAGGTTCTATTAATGAATTATGCAACGTTCTTAATTTAGAAAACGTTATTGACACTTCTAATTTTCCAGACATCATGTATTACTTGGAATTCGGTAATTATTTGAGACAATAACATTTGCAACAAGGAACGATCACGCGTTTCCATGTTAAATAAATGTGATTTTGTAACTGCTTCTTTGACTTCGTTGATACGGTTCCTTAAATTAATGCGTCAAATTCAGTGTAATATCTTTAAATGCTTGAATAGAGCTTTGAAAGAGCTTCACTTGATTACTCATTAGGTTTTGAAATGACTTTTGATTTTCTGAGAATTTTTACAAGGTGTATTTTATGATGTTCAAAATTATCGGGGGAAACGATTAAATTGTTATAAGGGGTTTTTGAAATTAGTACTGATTTGGTTTGTTATTTATTATGTCATCTAAAATTTGTATTCCATTATTAACAATATCTTTACTTGAAGAAGTGTGGGCAGTTTCATCATAACTTAAGGTTTGTCTTTCTATCGGTCTTGATTCGGGTTGTAAATTATGTAGTGGTTTAATTTGGATATTTTGTAATATTCTAATTTTCGATCTTTCAGATTGACTCGAAATGGGTAAATCAAGTGTTGTCTTTTCGTTATTTAAAGATCGTTCGTCTTCAAAGGGATTTTCTGCCATATTACGTAGAAAATCGAGAATTTCTTTATCAACATCACCGGGATTATTAATGACACTTTCATTTTCTAAGGCATTCAGTTTTATTCGCGATAATGCGTCCGCATTGGTGTTTTGTGTTCTTTTCTTATACACGATTTCATAAACGTACTCTTCCAATCTTAACCGCCAACAAACAAGTTTACTATTAGGTTCCTTTAGATTAAAAAGTCACACAAGGGGACGATGATCTGTGTAAATTTTGAATTTTCGACCGTAGAGGTATAGCCTAAAATATTTGCATGCCCAAATTATACTTGTTGGGACTACTTCATTTCCACTGATCAAATGCGCACTATTTTCTCTAATAAAATTTGTAAGCAGGCTTCGCCTGTCAATCTAAGTCTATCTCTAAGGAGATAGTTCAGTTGTTGTTTACAAAGTAACTTGTACTAAATACATTCCAAAAATATTCACCAACAGGTTATGGGCCCAGGTGCATGCCTATACACATAATTAAGAGAGAAATAATAGAAAATAGAAGTTACGGTTTTCGAGTGAACTTGTGTGAACGTGAGTCTGTCGCGAAAAAGTACTAGAAAAGATGGTGTCGAATATGCCAGTATCGTCAACGTCGAGTATAGAATTATTATCCAGAGACAATTATGATATGTGGATAATACAAATGCAAGCTTGGTTAAAAAGGAATAGTTTGTGAAGATACGTAGATGGATCGCTAATTAAACCGGAACGTGAAATGGGTGCCGCGCCAACGCAAGCAACGCAGTCCTGGGAAGAAAAAGACGACATGGCGAAGACAGAAGTAATTTTGTCCATTCAACCGCGTTTGTTGAAAGACATCAAGAATTGCGAGACATCGAGGGATGTATGGCTGAAGCTTAAGAGCACTCATGCATCAACAGGACCTGCGATAAGGGCAGCATTACTCAAGCAGTTGCTTTTGAGGAAACTAGGGGAAGGCGACGACGTCCGAGATCACTTGAATGATTTCTTCGACACAGTTGATAAACAATCATGTTCTATACATTCTCCCAGCTTCATATGAAGGATTTCGTACAACGATAGAGACGCGTGACATTCTACCGTCTCCGGAAGAGCTGAAAGTGAAAATCCTCGAATACAACGAGTTAAAGAGGGAAGAAATGGGAAGTGATGTCACTGCGATGACGGCTGGACGGAGCAAAGGTGGTCAAAGACGCAGAAAGGAACCTATTTTCAAGTGCTTTAAGTGCGGAAAAAAGGGGATAAGGCTAACGCGTGTACAAGTCGGAATACCTACAAATCAAAACATTCGGCAAACAGTATTGACGATGCATTCGCAGTGAGCCACACGATATTAACTACGAGTGCGAACAAGACCGTGACAAAAACAATCAACAAAAGTTGGATTATTGATAGTGGATGTACAACACATGTATGCGGTGATAGAGCGTTATTTGAGCCCGTGAAAACAGTTCCTGATATTAAGTTAAATCTCGCGAGTAGGGCAACGACTAAGGTACGAGGAAAACGCAACGTGCGTGTATTGGTAAAGAGTACTCAAAATCAGAAATTGTTTGAGTTACGCGACACACTGTATGTGCCCGATTTACGGACAAACCTCGTATCGGTTGCAAAAATTGTAAACAAAAACTACAAGGTAGTGTTTGAAAAAGACTGTGCCATTGTCTACGATACACAAGGACAGGTTATTATGATTGCTAAAAGGAAAGGTGATCTATTTTATTTACGCGAAGATGTTGAATGTACTGAAGCATTGTCTGCTCAGCAAGTTAATTCGAAGTTGTTATTGTGGCATCAAAAACTAGGACACTTGAATGGTAAAGATATTGCAAAACTTGTACGCGACAGATTCAGACGCTCAAAATGTATCAACAACTCGTTGAAAGACAGACCAGCAAGAAAATAAAATGTTTACAGTCGGATAACGGTCGCGTATACTGTAATGAAGAGTTTGACGCATATATGAGAGCAAATGGAATAAGAAGACGATTGACTGTACCTCACACTCCTCAACAAAACGGTGTGAGTGAGAGAATTAATCGTACCTTGCTTGATATGACGCGATGTTTGTTATTGCAGTCAAATTTAAGTGCGATGTTTTGGTCTGAAGCACTTTCCACTGCTTGCCACATAAGAAATCGGTGTCCAACGAGCAGTTTGAATGGTGCTATACACTATGAAAAGTGGACTAAGAAGAAGACAAATGTGAATTACTTCAAAAAGTTCGATTTGAAAGTGGCAGTTTTGGATAAAAAACCGAGTGAAGATAAGTTTGAACCACGATCAGTAGAAGGAATATTTGTGGGATATCCAAGAGAAAGGAAAGGATATCGCATATGGATCCTAAATACTCACAAATTGATTGAGGCTCGCGATGTGAAATTTTACGAAGACATTGTGAGTGAAAAACCCGACGCTGGTGCATTTGATGATTAGATTAATACAGGAAGTGATCCATAAATAAATGCCGAAAGAAACACTGTAGAACTCTCGCCACATCCTGTAAGGTCCACTGAAGGGAGAAGGGAAAAATCTCCTCCATCAACGACAAGTAGGAATATGCGCAACGAGCGCGATGTATTACGAGCCCCAGGAAGACCGACGTTGCAACGCACAGGAAAAAGAGGGCGTCCGCGCAAATTGTTTCGTACGGAACAGCGGGTACGCGAAAAGAAGATGCTGATGATGAAATCAAAATTGACGGCGAAATCGAAGATGAAGTATTCGCAGGAATTACTGAAATCAGTGTTACAGAAGCCCTGAAATGTAATGTTTCAAACGAGTGGTTTGACGCAATAGAGAGCAAAATCACATCGTTGGTAAAAATTATACGTGGGACATTATTAAGAAGAAAAATGACCAGAATAGTGTCGCCTGTCGGCTAGTGCTAACTAATAAAGTTGGTCCAAATGGTGAGACTGAGAAATCTAAGTCTATCTCTAAGGAGATAGTTTAGTTGTTGTTTACAAAGTAACTTGTACTCTGTTAGAGATAGGCTTCTGAAAAGGTCATAAATAGTCGTATCGCATGCTTTAAAGACGTTTAAGATCATCCGCTTTATTCTCATTCCACGCATAGGGGCTGTAACTGCCTCCAGTTTTTTGGTGGACAATACATTCCAAAAATATTCACCACCAATACTAAGTAATTCCTTTTCAATGGTTGAATAACGGGTTTCGCTATCATTTAAAGTTCGCGATGCGTACGATATAGGAGACAACGACACCAAATGCAAAATTACTAGCGTCCGTGGTTAAAACAAATGGTTTTTCGAAGTCTGGGTATTGTAATATAGGGGAATTTACCAGAAGTTCTTTGCAATGTTCGAATGATTCAACGAATTCTCGGCTGTTTTACTTTTTGGTCCTTTAGTGAGGGGTTTAGTAATTTTGGCAAAATTTTGTATAAAACGTCTGTAATAGACTAAAAGTCCTAAAAATGATTTTATTTCTTCTGGAGTAGTTGGAATGGGAAAATTTTTTATTGCCGAAATCTTATCAGGATTTGGTTTAACTCCTGCGGGTGTTACTACGTGTCCTAAATAATTTACCACCTTCCTCAAAAATTCACATTTGTCCATTTTAATTTTGAAATTTGATTCTCGTAATCTTGTAAAAATTTTCTTAAGACGGTCTAAATGTTCTTCTAGTGATGTACTGAAAATTACTATATCATCTAAATATACAAAGCAAATTTCGTTTTGCAACCCTCATAACGGCATTCTACGAAATTTTCAATTACCATTTTCTGTAGAAAATGCAGTTATGGGTATATCGTCTTTGTTCATTTTGATTTGGTGAAAGCCATTTGCCAAATCTAAGGTAGTAAAGTATTGACTTTTTCCTAACTTATCCAATATATCTGAGATATTGGACTGAGGATACTTATCATCTACGGTTTTTGAATTTAACTTCCTATAGTCAATTGCTAGGCGCCACTTGCGTTTACCCGACACATCTAATTTTTTTGGTACGATCCATACGGGACTCAACCACGGAGAACAGGATGGTTGAATTATTCCATTCTTAAGCATTGTGTTAATTTGTTCTTTGACTTCTGATTTATTAATTTCGGGGTAACGACATGATTTTGTAAAAAATGGGGGTTTCGTCAGTTAATTTAACTTTATGTTAGATTTTGTTGGTAAAAGTTAAAGGAATACCATCGCAATAAAAGATATCTCTGAATTCGAAACATAATTTCTTCATTAATTCTTTTTCTTGTGAGTTACAATGATCTAAACGGAGATTGCGTAAATTTGCTCTCAAAAGGTTATCTTGCTCTTTATCTTAAGTTCTTTTTTTGTAAAATTCTGATTCACTATTAAAATTAATTTCGAATGAGTTTATTGGTTCAATTTGTAATGGTTCTTTAATTTCTTTTCATTGGATTTTCATTAGCGTTTATTATGGTAGTGTACGCAAAATAATTTTCTACGTTAACTAACGCTGCAGGCATTTCTGTTCTATTACCAAATTTAGTATAGTCTAAAATTCCTAGTCCTTTTTCTAAATTAACTGGTATTTTAACTACGGTTTGTGATCTAGGTAAAATAATAATTTTATGATGGCTTGTATGGTGTTTTTGAGACTGATTAAATTATTCTTCTGAATTCTCGTAAATAATTGGTATCTTTGCAAATGGAGTTTCAATTCTATGTTCTTTAAGATTAACTGTAGCGCTTAATTGACTTAAAAGATCTGCACCAATAAGTCCGTCAAATCTAGGTTAAAAATCAAAAACATAAAATTTATGATAACCATCTATTCTAAAAATTTCAAAATTTGGCACATAAACTACTTCGTTATGGTACGTAGTAGCATGAACAGTGCGAACATTTTTCGTTTGAAATAAACTGTTGATAAAAGTTAGTTACTAAAGATAGTTTTATTAAGCTTCTCAAGCTACCAGTGTCCATAAGAAAATAAGAGTCAAGTTCAGGAATGTAAATATGAGAAAAAGATCTACTCGATTATTGTAACTATTGAGATGTACTATGACTTCGGCTTGCTGGTAGTAGCCTGATGAAAATTTACATTTGAATTTTCCTGTTCATAGTTTTGAATGTTTTCTGGCATGTCAAAATCCGTTGCATTATTGTAATTATAATATTGGTCGTCAGTATTCAAATAACGTATTTATATGGTTCAGTTACATACTTATAATTTTCTTGGGGAAATTCGTTCTGTTCATAACTATCTACGATATTTTCTGGATTTTCTTCTATTTGTTGGGCAAAAAGTTCAGAGGTAAATTTCGGGTTTGTTTTATTTCTAGAGTTACCAGAACTAGTATCCATTTGTTCAGGTTTAAATGAATTTTGGCTGGTTCTAGTCACTGTACTAGGATTTTGTCTTTGAAAAAATTGAGGTTGATTATTTTGAAATACGTTAAAAGGCTGTGGATTCCTTTGAAAAGGAGGTCTCGAAAAATTTGGAAGATTTAGTCTTGAAGGCCAAGTATTTTGGAAATTCAGTCTAAGTCTAGGTAGTTTAAACGAGAAAGTAGAATTTTGCGTATAATGCGAAGATCTAAAATTAACTAGGTTTGGTTTTTGATTTATACAAGCTTGAGGTTTATAAACGGGATTTTTAAGATTTTGGTTATAACCTGTACTGAAATAAACTAAATTTTCTTTTTCAGTTGCATGTGCTAAGGCTTGTTCTAATGTAGTCGGACTTCTTAATCTAACTGCTAATTGCATTTAATAAGGTAATCCGTTAATAAAAGTTTTTAAAGCAAAATTACCATAGTGTTCTATTTTAATAACATCTTTCAAATTCTGTTGCATCTGATGCTTTAAGTTTTGCTAACAGAAGGCTACGACAATCTTGTAGTCGCATACCAAATTAACGAAGTTTCATTTCTATGAGGCTTTAGAGAAATTAAATCATGTATAAGGCAATCTATACTTCGCTGATCATAAAACGTTAAAATTAAGCAATCTTTAATCGCTTTCCAAGAATTAAGTTCGATTCTTGAACCCACTAAATCAGCTGCACGATCTCTTCTTACTTAGAATCGTATCAAATAAACAAATATTAAGAGGGTCGTTAACATTAGCAATATTTTGAAAAGTTCTTAAGAAATGTTCGGAAGCATTAATAAATCTTTGCAATTGTTTAGGATTTCCATCAAAAACAGGAATGTTATCGGCTTGATAACGAAGTAAGCCAATATCGACTGGTTTTAGTTTACTTGCAGTCATTTCAGAAAATGATTTTATTAATTCGTTCAAATCTGAATTACTACTACTATTCATAAATTTGTACTCCTTACACAGGAAAAGCAATGGAAGTAAAATTAGGAATGAGCACTTACAGTAGAGTTGGTTTTATTTTTCTTAGCTTAGGTGCCAGGAATGAAGGCGATTTGGTCCTTGTCCTTTGTTGGTGGGCGGCAACCGAAGTTAGGCTTGTCCCCAAACTTCCAATCCCCAAATTGGCTGGCGAATGATAGTTGAAATTAGTCGTTGAAACGACGCAGTCCTTTTTTTTGGCGATTTTTGTCCAAACCGTTTAACTATCCTACCGACTGCGCCAATTCAGTATCGGGAATTCGAAACTTTGTTTTTAAAAACGTTTATTAAAGACTAGAGATTACAATCAACTTAATTATAAGAAATATGAAAAGTAACTAACTCTTAAAACTATTATTTCATTTACTGCACTTAAAAAATGAGAATACATAATACATAAAATAAATCATGAGGTATTAGATTTAATGCAGTACATAGAACTTACGAGGAACATGATAATCAGTGCTCAGCGTGTGAACTATAGTTGAATATAACTTGTGTGAGGATGTAATTATAATTGAAAGAGGAATGAAGCGTTGCAGGCAATTAAAGTATACTTTATTTAAGTTAATAAATTATTATGTATTAAAGTAACAAATATATATTAAATTACAATTATTGATAGCTATCTATACATCGAAAATAGTTCATATTTCTACTACTAATTNGTAATAAACGATGAGGCATTAAATTAGATTAGAACATACGAGTAATATGATACTCAATGCTCAGCGTGTGAACCATAGCTGAATATAACTGATAGCTATCTATACATCGAAAATAGTTCGTATTTCTACTACTAATTATGGCAATTAAAAAATAAACAAAGATTAATCTCTCAACGCAATGGAGTGTACAATATTTTTAGTCAGTCCGATTTTCAAATTTGACCCTTTGCGGCTTGTTGGCATCGTTGACTGTAGATAGAGCATATAAATAAATCAATTTGAAATGCTTATTGTTGACAAAAAAGTAAGTTAATATTGTATTCGTTATGGGTGTAAATTTAGAAGACATTAATTATTTATTTACTGTTTTTTCAACTGTAAAAATTTATAAACGTCATGCGTCAGCCAAATTCATATTCATTATTATCGTTATTGGTCGTCACTACCTCCCCTTACCGGGAGTGGATAATTAGCGCTCCTGCTGCCTTCCTTGGATGTGGTAACCGTTTCTCAGGCTCCCTCTCCGGAATCGAACCTTGGTTCCCCATTACCCATTACAACCATGTTAGGCGCAGAACCTACCATCGATTGTTATTATTCTCCTGGTCTTCTCAGTTTTCACTGGCAACTTTGAGCAAGTGAAGACGGGCTAATGCCTAAGAACCTCACACATCTTTTGGGATATAGAAACCAATTTTCTCTTCTTAAAGTTTAGGGAGCTGACGGTATCTGCTTGCCCTGAAATATGATCAGTGAGTTTTAAAAACTCCGCTTCTTATTTAACCTGTTGTGTTTTTTGAAAAGGGGGATATGTCAGTACTGTTAAGGGCTAGGCTAGAGTGTAATGTTTTAGGTTTAACGCCTATTGATGATATTATTATTGGAATAATTCGAACTGTGTTCTGATTCCACATGTCTTTTATTTCATCTGTTAAAGGAATATATTTTTGAATTTTCTCAATATGTTTTTGTTTAAGATTTTCAGTGTTTGGTACAGCAACATCTATTAGGTAGGTCGTTTTAGTTTCTTTGATGGTCAGTGTGATATCAGGTCTGTTATGATTAACTGTTTTATCTGTAATTACGTCTCTATCCCAATATAACTTGGCTAAGTGGTTTTCTAACACATTTTGTGGTTTGTATTTGTAGTAGGGCTCTATCTGATCTATGAGTTTAAACTTTTTGGCTAACAGCGAGTGTATCTGTTTAGCAACATTATTATGCCTGTCGAGGTATTGTCGGCTAGCTAAAAATGAGCAACCCCCAGTGATGTGGTCA
>NW_020438933.1:1653687-1675848 GCF_000699045.2 Agrilus planipennis
CAAGTTGTAGAAGAGATACATAAACCTGTACGAATAAACTTTAAACGACGCAGAACTATACTAAAATCATTGAATGACCTTTTTCAAGCTGATCTAGTTGAAATGATACCATATGCTGAGGAAAACAATGGTTACAAGTATATTTTAGTAGTTATCAATTGTTTTTCAAAATTCGTGTGGGCTTACCCTTTGAAAACTAAATCAGCTCGAGAAGTGTCAAAGGTAATGGAATCTATTTTTAAAACTCAAACTCCAAACAATCTACAAACTGATCAAGGAACTGAATTTTTTAATAAAGATTTTAAAAGTATGGTAGAAAAATATGGTGTAAATCATTACAACGTATACAGTGAGAAAAAAGCTTCAATTGTTGAAAGAGTAAATAGAACTTTAAAAAATATCATGTGGAAACGTTTCAGTTTAAACGGAAATTACAAGTGGATAAGCATATTAGCTGATGTAGTTAGTCAGTACAATAATACAAAACATAGAACAATAGGAATGAAGCCTCAAGATGTCACTAAGAGACATGAGAAGCTTTTGTTATCAACTGCTTACAACCACATTAAATTAACCAGTATAAATTCCAAGTTTAAAGTAGGTGATCGTGTTAGAATTTCCAAAGTACGAGGAATATTTAATAAAGGATATCAACCTAATTGGTCAACTGAAATTTTTACAGTCAAAAAAGTCAACTTAACAAATCCAGTTACGTATACACTACAAGATTACAATGGACAGGATATATTGGGTGGATTTTATCACCAACAATTACTTAAAGTCAAATATCCTGACGTATACTTAGTTGAAAAAATTTTAAAACGAAAAAAAGATAAAGTTTATGTAAAATGGTTAGGTTTTAATAATAAATATAACAGCTGGATTCATGTAAATGAAGTAATGAAATAAATAATAATAATAAAAATAATACTAATAATTTGTTTTCGTTTTATTTATATAAACTTTTTTTGTGAATTTAAAAACACTAAATCTGGTCATCATATATTTCAATACAATCATTTTCAAACAGAAACTGCAACTGCTGTGACGCTTGTATATTTTTAATATTTTTAGTATTATCCTCTATATTTTACCGCTTTCCTTTTTCCTGTTTTCCATCTCGCTGTTGTTACCGATGATAATACTGAAGGATTCCAAGTTTGCTTATGGTTCTTCTTGTACTGAAGGTGGTAAAGGAGGTGGCAGGATTTGAAGTTGTGTATTGCTACCATCCGAATGTTCGTTATTTCTACCTTGTTCAACCATTTTTTCCTCAATTTCTTTTTGTCGAAATCTAAAATCAAAGAGGGCCCCCTTGAGAAGGCTTTGTTCCTCCTCATTTTCTAGCAGTAGTCTTTGATACGTAACCGGCAAATTGCCAAAGTTTTGTTGCATTGTTTCCATTTTCGGTGTATAAGTTAATTTTATCAAAACCTCCTTTGTGACTAATTTCTTTCACACCATATCCATAAAACAGTAATTTTTAAATACATATACGCATCCACGTCAAAAATTAATATCACAAAATTTCTAGTTAAAATTTACTTGTTATAAACTAAGCACTAAAATTAAAAAAATATTTATGATAATAAACTTATCTAAACAAATATTTACAGACAAAGTGCAATTTCTTGCTATGTAACTTATATACATCTTCAGATTGGATTAGCAGAGTACACGGTACAGTTGACATTATTGATTGTAAAGTTGTAGAAATATGATATGAACACTCTGAAGTGATAGTTATTTATTGAAATTATTTAGACTAATCATTCCCCCAAAATACTGATGTCAATAACACTTCCAAATAATTAGGTAAATGCTGATTAATAACTTTTGTAGGCAGCATGCAGTTCTATTTCAATATTTAAAACTTAGCTTCACAGAAAATTTGAAGTAGCAACAACAGTAAGTATATCACTGCCATGAACGTGTAAAATTAAATACATCAGTTAAAGTGTGCTCAGAAAAATTGCTTTGTCAAAATAGAAAAAATTAAAGTCAGCTAGAAGGTGTGCTTATACATATTAAAAATTTGAATAGGTAAACTTTATTTCGTTTATCCCAGTTTAATAAAGGTAAAATTAATACCTGATTGTTGTTTATTTTTATTATTTCAGTAATTATATATAATATAGTAAGTAAAAGTGTTTCATACACAATAGGTCATATTTCCTTATTACCAGAGAATAAAGAGAAGTATTATGTGCCCGATTTACGGACAAACCTCGTATCGGTTGCAAAAATTGTAAACAAAAACTACAAGGTAGTGTTTGAAAAAGACTGTGCCATTGTCTACGATACACAAGGACAGGTTATTATGATTGCTAAAAGGAAAGGTGATCTATTTTATTTACGCGAAGATGTTGAATGTACTGAAGCATTGTCTGCTCAGCAAGTTAATTCGAAGTTGTTATTGTGGCATCAAAAACTAGGACACTTGAATGGTAAAGATATTGCAAAACTTGTACGCGACAGATTCAGACGCTCAAAATGTATCAACAACTCGTTGAAAGACAGACCAGCAAGAAAATAAAATGTTTACAGTCGGATAACGGTCGCGTATACTGTAATGAAGAGTTTGACGCATATATGAGAGCAAATGGAATAAGAAGACGATTGACTGTACCTCACACTCCTCAACAAAACGGTGTGAGTGAGAGAATTAATCGTACCTTGCTTGATATGACGCGATGTTTGTTATTGCAGTCAAATTTAAGTGCGATGTTTTGGTCTGAAGCACTTTCCACTGCTTGCCACATAAGAAATCGGTGTCCAACGAGCAGTTTGAATGGTGCTATACACTATGAAAAGTGGACTAAGAAGAAGACAAATGTGAATTACTTCAAAAAGTTCGATTTGAAAGTGGCAGTTTTGGATAAAAAACCGAGTGAAGATAAGTTTGAACCACGATCAGTAGAAGGAATATTTGTGGGATATCCAAGAGAAAGGAAAGGATATCGCATATGGATCCTAAATACTCACAAATTGATTGAGGCTCGCGATGTGAAATTTTACGAAGACATTGTGAGTGAAAAACCCGACGCTGGTGCATTTGATGATTAGATTAATACAGGAAGTGATCCATAAATAAATGCCGAAAGAAACACTGTAGAACTCTCGCCACATCCTGTAAGGTCCACTGAAGGGAGAAGGGAAAAATCTCCTCCATCAACGACAAGTAGGAATATGCGCAACGAGCGCGATGTATTACGAGCCCCAGGAAGACCGACGTTGCAACGCACAGGAAAAAGAGGGCGTCCGCGCAAATTGTTTCGTACGGAACAGCGGGTACGCGAAAAGAAGATGCTGATGATGAAATCAAAATTGACGGCGAAATCGAAGATGAAGTATTCGCAGGAATTACTGAAATCAGTGTTACAGAAGCCCTGAAATGTAATGTTTCAAACGAGTGGTTTGACGCAATAGAGAGCAAAATCACATCGTTGGTAAAAATTATACGTGGGACATTATTAAGAAGAAAAATGACCAGAATAGTGTCGCCTGTCGGCTAGTGCTAACTAATAAAGTTGGTCCAAATGGTGAGACTGAGAAATCTAAGTCTATCTCTAAGGAGATAGTTTAGTTGTTGTTTACAAAGTAACTTGTACTCTGTTAGAGATAGGCTTCTGAAAAGGTCATAAATAGTCGTATCGCATGCTTTAAAGACGTTTAAGATCATCCGCTTTATTCTCATTCCACGCATAGGGGCTGTAACTGCCTCCAGTTTTTTGGTGGACAATACATTCCAAAAATATTCACCACCAATACTAAGTAATTCCTTTTCAATGGTTGAATAACGGGTTTCGCTATCATTTAAAGTTCGCGATGCGTACGATATAGGAGACAACGACACCAAATGCAAAATTACTAGCGTCCGTGGTTAAAACAAATGGTTTTTCGAAGTCTGGGTATTGTAATATAGGGGAATTTACCAAAACTTCTTTGCAATGTTCGAATGATTCAACGAATTCTCGGCTGTTTTACTTTTTGGTCCTTTAGTGAGGGGTTTAGTAATTTTGGCAAAGTTTGGAATAAAACGTCTATAATAACCTAAAAGTCCTAAAAATGATTTTATTTCTTTTGGAGTAGTTGGAATGGGAAAATTTTTTATTGCCGAAATCTTATCAGGATTTGGCTTAACTCCTGCGGATGTTACTACGTGTCCTAAATAATTTACTTCCTTTCTCAAAAATTCACATTTGTCCATTTGAATTTTGAAGTTTGATTCCCGTAATCTTGTAAAAATTTTCTTGAGGCGGTCTAAATGTTCTTCTAATGATGTACTGAAAATTACTATATCGTCTAAATATACAAAGCAAATTTCGTTCTGTAAACCTCTTAAAATATTATCCATTACTCTTTGAAACGTTGATGGTGAGTTTTTCATACCAAACGGCATTCTACGAAATTCCCAATGGCCATTTTCTGTAGAAAATGCAGTTTTGGGTATATCGTCTTTGTTCATNTTGTTCAAACGTCTTTGGCTCAACTATCTCGGTTAAATTAATTTCTATGTTTTTGGGTTTACCTGCACGCCCCCACGGATTTCTAACTACTTTGTCGCTTGATGCACTTGATGTGCTCTTTCCGGACCCTTGCGAATTTTCAGTATCTGTAATATCATTTACCTCCGTTGGAGTTATTGCAAGTCTTGGGATATTTCTTCTTTTTGTTTTTTCATCTCTATCCTCTTCTACTTTTATTTCATTATCTTCTTCTACATTTACCTCATCATTGATATCGCTATCTATTTCACTATCTACAGGTATTTCAAATGTCTTTCTTTTATATATATATTCGTGACCGTTAATTCTCTCTACGAATTCTACATGTTTACTCTGAATTATATCTTTTTTAATAGGATCCCATATTCTATAGCCTTTTGTTAGTGACGAATACCCAACCAATATGCCTTCTTTTGCCCTCGACTCTAACTTGCTTCTGCCTTGTTTACTTACATGTACATATGCTAAACACCCATACGTTTTTAAATGTTTAATACTCGGTTTATTACCTGTCCAAACGTTTTCTGGGACTTCATTTGTAGTTGAATGTACTACTCTATTTTTGATATAACAAGCTGTTAGTAAAGCCTCCGCCCAAAATTTTTCGGGTAATTTCGCGGTTTTTATCATTGCTCGCATATAATTCATTAACGTTTGATTAATTCTTTCAGCCACACCGTTCATTTGTGGTGTATATACATTTGTTCGCTCGTGCTTAATTCCTAATTCATCAAATAATACCATCGTTTCTTTATTACAAAATTCAAGCCCATTATCTGTTCTAATTCTTTTTACCTTTTTTTCAGTTTCTCTTTCTACTCTAGCTATATATTTACGTATATAATCAGTTACTTCATTCTTATGTTTTAAGCAGTATATTGTTGTTTTTCGTGAATAATCGTCTGTGAATGTAAGAAAATATTCAGAGCCTCCGATTGACTTTACAGGTAGCGGACCACAAAGGTCTGAATGGATTAATTCTAATACATCTTTTGTTTGTCTACAACTTACACGTTTGCGCGGTGCTTTTGTTGACTTTCCAACACTACAACCTTTGCAATGAACGTCTTTTATATTTACATTTTCTAAACCAACGACTAAATTTTTCTTTGACATCTGAATTTTTCTTACATTTACATGACAAAATCTTTGATGCCACTTGTCGCTATCATTTAATTTAGGTTTCGTAAAATGCATCTCCAATTTATTACCTTTTATTACTTTAGCTTTTATCACATACAATCCATTTCTACCGTTCGCTTCTGCTACGATGTTATTATTGATTTTATTTTGAATTTGCAATTTGTGATTATTTATTATTATTCGTTTTTGTTTGTTTTCGATTTGAAACATTGACAATAAATTTCTTCTAGCATTAGGTACATGGTATACATTATGAATTGTTATATTATACACATTATCTCTTACATACGTTTCTATATTAATATCTCCTATGCCTATTGCTTTTAAATTATTTTGTGAATCATTACTGGCTGAGTATATGAGTTCACTTTTAATAGATTTATATTTTACGAACCAATCTTTATGTTTACATATGTGATGCGTTGCTTCGCTATCGATTAACCACGTATTATCAATTTGAATATTATTTAATTCTGTGAGAAACGCATCTGTACTTTTAAAATTACTTTTATTATATGTATACCCGCGTTTTGAATTTAATTGTGAATTTCCTACCTTATTTCGACAATATTTAGCTAAGTGTCCTTGTTTACCACAATTGAAGCATCTTCTTTCTTCAGTTTTGTTGTCCTCGTCTTTGCGTCTATATCTCGGCGTACTGGACTGGTGATAGGCTTCCTTCTTCTCGTTGTTGTTATTTGTATTTGAATAAGCACCATTTGTTTCTTAAGTTGCAATATTCTTGGTCGTGATTTCGGCTCAAATACTTTTTCTAGAGCATTCCATGCGTCGGAAGCTTTTACACAGTCAATAATGTGTATTTGTTGATCCGGTTCGATACCCAGAGCAATTGTAGCCAACGCCTTTTCTTCTTTACGTTTGTAATTTCCATATACTTGGGCACTGTCCGTAACAGCCGGCGCTTCAACTTCACCGATCACGTGGTCCCACAATTCGCGTTGTATCAACGCCATTTTCATGTTGAATTTCCATGTTCGATAGTTGTTACCATCTAACTTATCAATCCTGTCCACTTGTTGCTGATTCGAAGCCATATTTTCTCTATTTATCACTAATATTTACTCACTACTTTTACTAGCATCACTGGGCCCATAACCTTGTTAGGATTTGGGAATGATAATAAGAAAGTATATTAAATCAAGTGTACAGAACTGTTTATTATTAATAGTTGTACACAGGTAGGTAATTTATTAACAATAAGTGGGGGTATGATAGCAGAGCGTGGTTATAAAATGTTGGATATTTTCCCTTACAACGGGTGACATATACAACAATTATCTTGATTGTTGGGAAAAATTGAAAGATACAAAATTACCATCAAAAGAACATTTTTAAAGTAGAATTTCCAATTGTCATATAACTGAATTTGAATACAAGCACATGTGCGATGTTTGGCAAACCTTTGAAATAAGAAATTTACAAGAGTATGCTGAATTATATTTAAAAACAGACGTCCTACTACTTGTGGATATTTTTAAAAACTTTAGATCCACTTGTTGGATGAAGTATAAGTTCGATAGTTTGCATTATTACACTGCTCCTAGACTTGCTTTCGATAGTATGCTAAAAAGTACCGAAATTGAACTAGAATTGTTATCTGACATTAATGTTTATTGAACGAGGTATTAGGGGTGGAATATCACAATGTAGTAACCGCTACGCGAATGCAAATAATATATACATGGTTGAATGAATATAATCCAAATGAACCGGTATCATATTTTATGTATTATGACGTAAGTAAAGTAACGTAATACCTTAATCGAAAACGGTGACACTAATAAAACCATCAAATATATAAATGGAATACCAAAGATAGTCAATAAACAATTTTTTCGTACGTCAAATGAAAAGCACCGCGGTGGATAATCTACTTATCTACTACCAAAATACTAGAGGGTTAAGAACCAAATTAACAAATTTCTTAACCTCCACTGCAAACTATCACAGTGATGTTATATGTATAAGCGAAACCTGGTTAAACCCATCTATATCAGATAGAGAAATAATAGATGATACTTACTTGCTACTCAGAAAAGATAGAGACAACTTAACAAGCAATTACAGACGTGGAGGCGGAGTCATGATTGCAGTAAAGCGTAAAATTTCTGCTGAATTACTTACGATTAATAACAATGATATTGAACAAGTTTTTATTAAAATTAAATGTCATGCAAACGATATTATAATTGGATGCGTTTATTTGCCACCACTATCGTCCACTGCTACATATAATAACCATGCGTCTACAATATCATATATAAAGAATAAGTATCCGAACAGTAAACTTTTGATCATGGGTGATTACAATCTCCCCTGCAGTCATCCTCAAGAAGACTACAAGAACATTTTATACAGTGAGATGCTCTTGGCTAACTGTCTACAATATAACAAAATTCCCAACGTAAGCGATCGTATTCTTGACTTAAATTAAATTAAATTAAATTAAATTAAATTAAATTAAATTAAATTAAATTAAATTAAATTGTAAAATAGCAAAAACGAATTTGAAAAAAACTTTTACAAACTAATGAATAATACAGTTTTTGGTAATACAATAGAAAATGTACCAAACCGTAAAGTTTTAAAATTAGTAACAAATTAGTCTAGAAGATGTGGAGCCAATTCTTATATAGCTCAACCAAATTTTCACAATTGCACTGTTTTTGACAATAATATGGTAATCATCGAGATGAATAGGTTAAATGTAAAATTTAATAAATCGATTTATGTAGGATTTTCGATACTTGACACTTCAAAAACTGTATTATATTCGGCCTCGTCTCATAAATAAACGTGTATTGTAGTACCTCCGCCACTGGCTAAATATTCACAACTTTAAAGAAACTACTATGACTCCCTTCCACTCTTTATCGCGTCCGTTGCCTCAGTCTTCGTTTTTGTGCGAAAGTTTTCACACGTTGGTCGCGTCCGGTTACGAAAACGTTTGCTTAACGTTGACATTATGTCTCGAAAAATCATCAAACGGAAAAGGAGTCCGAATATTTTTAAGGATCAGCATGGAGTTTTAACATCATAAAAACATGGCGGAACGCTGAGTTACAGGTCGAGTTCGAGTTTTATCATTAGACACAGACATTTCGAGCTAGGGAGAAGGAGGCAGCGAAATGTGCAAGAAAGAGACGCTATCGTCGCTTTCGTAGCAAATGTCAGCTCATAGTGCTGCGTTGTCAGAGTTACCCAAAGCGGAGTCTTCTGATGCTAATTATAGACACAGAGATGATGCGAGCGACCGTACCACACCAAATCGTAGCAACGCCCAAGACAGTGGACCCAGCGGTGTTGCTGCCGTTGTCAGTTCTGTTTTACCCGGGAAGGGCTTTTTATTTTTCTTGTGGAAATGAATGTTTTAAGGAAAACATTCAAAAGATTGTCTGCTTGGGTTACAGACAAATAAAACCATGCGAGTTTTTTCTCTCTCCGTTTGTGATAACGGAATTAAATGCATAACTTCCGATTGAGATTTCGGAAAGAAATGCTTAGCTTTTGCTTTCTGTTTGTGACAAAAGATCTTCTACTTATTTGGGAAGCAAGTTCTTTTATTTTACATAATGTAGATACTTAGAGATCAATGATCAATCTCTTCCAATTTTGTTCTTTCAGACAATTCTACTGAAATACTTAAGGAAGCACCAAAGTTGCAGGATGAAATTCTTTCCCTTCTGGGGAATGATGAAAAACCGGAAACGGTCTTTGGGGGTCCAATACATGCGGATATTGCCTCCCGTTAGTCACATATTTTAACGTTTGGTCTCAGTGAGGAGACCAGTAAAAAAATATCAGCTACATACTTGCCTCCAAGTAATTGCGTGCTGTTGTGTCCACCACTCATTAACTCGGAAGTAAAACTTGCTTCCTTTGAAGTTTTAAGAAGGAATGTGCGGTTGTCTGATCTGTAGCAATTGGGGGCCAGTTTAACCGCAATAGGTGTGGCCTTAACCAGTCTCTTAGAAAACTCAACCCCTAATAATAAAAAGTGTATACACCTGCTTAGTGGTGCAGTTAGAATGTTGACTAATATATGTCATTCCGAATCAGTATCCCGCAGGGAAATGATAGCAATCAACCTTAATAAAGACCTTAAGGGTATTTTAACAGACACTCCAATTACCGAGTTTCTCTTCGGATGTGACTTAGATAGTAGGATCAAGTCACTAAAGGAGCTAGAAAAATCAGGACAACAATTAAGGGTCCAGAAAAGACTTGTACGACCTTCTACTCAGATATTAGCAAAAGCTTCAACTTCCAGAAGTCAGGGAAACTTCAGGAGTCCACCTGCTCGAAAGTATGGAGCCAAGAGCAGTGGACAGCCCAATCAGGCTCCGGTGAACTTGACACACAGAAAAACTCGACAATTTCAGGGAAGAAAGATGGACAACAAGACCAATCAGCGAAGTCGTCAGTATCCGTACTAGACATGCAGTTCAGTGAGTCCTGTGGGCGTTTAAGAATTTTTTCAAACCGATCGAAAAAAATTCCTGCGTCCAATAAAATATTATCACATATTAGAGGAATTAGTATTCCATTTTATAAGAAACCAAGACAATTAAAAAAACCAATAGAAAATAATTGGTCGTACAGGGAAAGTCTAATTATAGGGGATTTATTAAAGCAGTTATTACAGCTAGGTGCANGTATTCCATTTTATAAGAAACCAAGACAATTAAAAAAGCCAATAGAAAATAATTGGTCGAACAGGGAAAGTCAAATTATAGGCGATTTATCAAAGCAGTTATTACAGCTAGGTGCAATTTCTGTGACAAAATACTACAAAACCCAGTTTGTTTCAATAGCTTTTACTGTAAGTAAGCCTAATGGTTCACATCGCAGAAAATTTTTGCGATTTACCTTTAAAGGCACACTGTATGAGTACAATTGTTTACCCTTTGGGTTAAATTGTGCCCCTCAGATCTTTACAAAGATCCTAAAACCTGTTATAAAATTCCTTAGAGAAAAAAATCTTGTTTGGTAGTCCTAGGTGAAACTTTTGATGAATGCATGTATAACGTAAAATTAACTATAAATATGCTTAACTATCTAGGGTTTAAGGGTAGCGGTGCCGGAACCGATTTTAAAGGTTGAGCCTCATAACTACACATTTTCTAATTACGGATCTAATTATTCGCCTATCCCCTAATATCCAGTACTTCTCTCTTAATGAATTTAATGTAATCTGTACCCCAGCATGATTTAAATTCTCATATTTGTCTCTTACAATCAAAGTAATGATACTAATATTATTGGGTAGAATATATGGACACTTGAAATTAAACGAATCTTCTCTGAGTATAATTTTTGTTTTTACGCGAACTAAACCATCTTCATCCGTAAATAACATAAACTGTTTATTGGTTCTATTCTCAAAATCTGTTAAACTTTCTTGGCCCTTTTTTAATACACTTTTCTCTGCGGCCATAATTTCCGCACAGCCTAGACTATCTTCATGTAATTTAGCTGAACTATTCCTACAATTGTTTATAAATCTTTTTATCCATGCAACTATACGTAAAACCTTAGAATAATTCGAAAACTTTTCCAAAAATTTTAGTAATTTAGGCTCAGCTGGTATTGCAACTAAACAACTACTGTTGCCATGCTTTGCATTCTTTTTCAATTCAGATTGTTTTTCTTCCTCATTATACAATAGATCGACGTTACTATTCGACCAATCCTGAGAATCTCTATATAACCATTCCGGCCCATCCCACCAATGCGATGATAATAAACGCTCTACAGTACACCCTCTCGAAGGAAGGTCAGCGGGATTCATATTACCCGGAACATGCCGCCAAGATTTAGGATCTGAGATTTCGCGGATTTCTTTTACACGATTATGCACAAATGTATTCCAGTTCTGTTCACGATGAATCCACGCTATTACTGTCGATGAATCTGACCAAAAATGAAGATTTACAATATTTGTATTTAACATTCTTGTGTTAGCGTCAGCCAATCTCGCTCCGATGTTTGCCGCCAATACTTCTAAACGTGGTATATTATTACGTACATTTTCCTTACTTTTCATAGGAGAAACTCGCGATTTAGCTTCTACAAATCTAACTTTGACTCCTTCACTATCTTTTATGCGAATAAAAATAACAGCCGCGTATGCCGATTTACTTGCATCGCAAAATGTATGCAAACTAATTTCATCGTGCGAATCCGTTCTTCCGATGAGACAACGCGGTATCTCTACTTTATTTAATTCAATAATTCCCTCGTACCATTTTATAAAGCGAGTTTTAATTTCAGTACCGACGTCGTCATCCCACGTGAGATTTCTTGCCCACACTTCTTGTAATAATATCCCCGGACCTAGTGTTACGGGACAAACAAACCCCAACCGATCAAAAATACGATGTACCCAAGACAAAATATCTCTTTTAATTATTTTCTGCAAATTTAAATTTTCTAAATTTTCAACATTTAAAGATAATACATCTCGTTTTTTATCCCACATAATGCCTTAAACCGGAGTGATACTCTCCGTGGAAACATCACCATTATATTCCCAACCGCGAAGATCAAAACCTGCAGGCTCCATCGATTTCCTCGCCTGATACATAAAGTCATTTAATTGAGTAGTCGAGTTTACACTGGTTACATAATTATCAACATAGAAATCATTTAACAATTTTTCAATATTACTACGAGTAAAAATCGATTTACAGTCATTCTGTAATGACTCAAGAATACCCTTCAAATGTAATTCAATTACTGCGCCTAACATAAATGGGCTGGAACATATACCAAATACAACCCTACAATGACGTAGTACAATTAAATTATTTTGATCATCATACCAAAAAAATCTTAGAAAATTTCGATCTTTAGGATCAATACTGATCTGTAAGAAAGCTCTTTTAATATCTGCTATTACACCTATATTACCTTCCCGGAATCTCAATAAAATAGAAGGCAGTTGCTCGATGAGATTGGGTCCCTTTTGTAAGCATTCGTTCAGACTAGGCGAAGGAGGCTGTTTGGCAGAGGCATCAAAAACGGGTCGAATTACAGTTGTACTACGTTCCTTAACAACATGACGGTGTGGTAGATAGTGTCCCCAAATGTCCATCTCCTTGTCTAACACACGTTCGATGATTCCTTCGGCTAACCATTCTTTGAATACCGCGTCGTAGGCTTCATATCTTCCTTCGATCCTAAGCTTCTTCGTAGTAGTTTGTAGACGTTTAATAGCAACACTTTTATTGTCGGACAGCGGGGGGTGGTTTTCCGACCATGGTAACTGTACTTCATATCGATTTTCACTGTTGATAGAAACGGTTTCCAAGAATTCTCTGTACATCACTTCTTCTTGTTGTTTAAAAGTCCTATACGTCATAGGATCTCTTATACCTAACACATCTAGAGACCACAAATCTTTCAAATCGCAATTTTTAACGTACAACGATATCGCGGCGACAGTAGAGTTTTCCCGTACATTTTCTTTTCTTACTGCGCCCATAATGGTCCAACCTAACAACGTTTCGAAAGCTACTAAACCACTCTTAAGTTCTTTACGACAACGTGTCAATATTTTTCCCGCAATATCGGCGCCGATAAGAATCGATATAGGATCGTCACAGTCCCATACATCCATTAATCTTATATTAAATTCGTTTAGTTCGTCAAGCCACTTTTTATTCTCAATAGGTTCTATACGACCACAAATGACCTCTTGGTCCAGCGCGACGAAATTACACGCAAAATCGCTCTCTAAACTTTGCATTCGTACGCGATATTCTTTGTGTGCGACAACTTCCGACTGCCCGCCACCGAAAAGCATATGACTTAATCTTTGTTCACCCACCGACTGGTAACCCAATTTTTCGATTATATCTTTCGTCACGTAAGATCTTTGTGATCCACTATCAATCAACACGCGCGCAATCAGTTCTCTATTGTCGCTGTAAATTTTTACTTTTAATG
Organism: Agrilus planipennis; assembly: GCF_000699045.2. Classification (NCBI taxonomy): domain Eukaryota; kingdom Metazoa; phylum Arthropoda; class Insecta; order Coleoptera; family Buprestidae; genus Agrilus; species Agrilus planipennis. The sequence goes on from NW_020438933.1 coordinate 1,667,310, forward strand.
TTGCGGGAACACCATTTTGTTATTGGAAATGCTCGCGATACAATTCAACTCTTTCCGCACTGGCGCGGAAGTATCTGCGCTCGCAATTTCATCCCTTCTCTTGGTTTCTCATCTGGACACTTCAAACTCACGTGTCTTCGTTTACATCGCGAACATTTTACGCGGACTCGACAAGTTTTGAAACCATGCCCCATTTTAAGACATTTAAAACACCTACGAGCTCTCTTGACACACTCTTGTTTACCCGATAAACTCATTCGTTTAGCTTTATTGCAACCCTCACTTTAGTGATTCTTAGAGTCGCAAAATATACAGGTGTGGTCTTTTCCTTTGGTCATTAACAAACTCATCACGCTCCGAATATTTCTATTAAATTTATACGGCTTAGATTTCTTAATATCAGATTCGTGCTCAGTATCTAAATTAAAACCTTGCAACGCCAACGTAATTCGCAACTCACTTTGTACTTCCGTCTCGATAAATTCTATAAGACGGGTGAGTCTGTCTTTGGATCGCGATCGCGTCCGAATTGTGTTTCCCAGCGTCACTGCGTTGCCACGCGCGTAATAAGTCCTCCGGCAAGGAAGATACTATTAACGGATACAACATTGCCGAGCACTTGTCCGTGGTAACTCCTAATGTTTCCAGGGCCCTCAAATGAGATTCCAATCTATTATACAAGCTTGAAAGTGAAATATTACCACGTCCTTTAATAGCATTTTGCAGCACAAGTTGCAACAATTCACGCACGTAAACTTCAATCAAAAGTTCGTCTTGACCGAACCTACTCTTTAAACTTCTTATTACTTTATCATAATTGCTTCCAGTTGGTGGGTAACTTTTAACTAACTCCGTTGCTCTTGAGTCCGGCACAACAGCTTGTTTCTAATACTGGAACTTGTCTTCATTGCACATATTTTTGTCCTCATGGATTTTCTTGAAACAACTCCAAAAAGACAGTCACTCACGAATGTCTCCGTTAAACTTAACGATTTCTATCGACGACAACTTATAAGATCTCTTGTTTTCACCGTTAGAAGAAGAACCCGACGGGACCGCACAATCAACCAAAGGGTATAGCAAGGTAAGTATTAAGAATGTGCCCCCAGAGCCATATGTAATGATTATCATATTTTTAATTACTTTACTCATTGACATTACTATTTATGTAGTTTTTGGTTGCTTATCTGTTACTGTCATTGAGTGAATTTTTTAAAATTTTCGTTCTTTAAAACTAATGGAGCTAGGTATATGATTCCAACGCCAAACTGTAGATAATATTATGACGTATTTTACGTATATCTGTCTTAATTATTTTACTAATAATAAATAAATTTTTTAATAGAAATATTATTTTCTTGGCTATTATTAGTGAGTTCTAACAGAGTGACCACTTTCAAAAAAATCTGAAAAATAGCACTCAGTGTGTAGATTTGATTGATATGAGTTTCATCGAAATCGGATACCTGCAACATAATAAAAAAAATTTTTTTTGTTGTTCAGGTACTTGATAAACTTCTAATTATAGGAATTTGATTCGAATAAATATACAATAAAATCTGTTTTCAGTTTTTTATCTTTATTTTATTTCAATCATCGTCACTATCTGAATGTATAACAACAGATACATTGTCTTTGTCAAAAATTTTTATTAAAATCTCTGCTGGCTTAAATATACGAGAGAGATATCTAGCATACGGTAGATAATAAATTATGGAATCTATATGTGACTAACAACCCATCGTTCTATTGTCATTTGGACAATCACACATATAGCGCTTAATGTCAGTATAACTTTTTCCATACGGAACATAATCAATGTAACAACGATATGTTTTACTATTTTTATGACGTGATTTAACTTCAATTTTAAGAATATTAGGTGAATCTTTTTTATATTGTATCTGAGGACTTTCTTGATCTCCAGTTAACTCTGCCAGATATGAAACCGCCTAAGATAATTGGTATGACCCTGTGAATAATATTTTCAGTTCCGGTTCACCGAGTTTCGGGAAATCTATCACTTCAGATGCCATTAAAGTTTTAAATGGTTTTTTTTTTATTCCAATTTTGAGTTTCAACTTCCACGCTCAAAGTGTTTGAGGTGTTCATTTTTGCATTCATATATTCTATAATTTCGTCTGCCAATTCATTGTCCGATTCCAAACGCTTTCTGAATCTGTTATGCAAAAATCCTACAATCCTACAGAGTGATTTTACTTTGGGCAGCATTTTATTATCCATAGTATGGTGCAAAAGTTTATATTTTTGGCCAATTGATCCGTGGACAGCTTCAATGACCCATCTGAGTTTTGTGATTTAGCGGGAGCTATTAGAGATTCTTCTGTCATTAATTGTTTTCTTTTCCCTTTGAAAGCTGGCATTAGAGGGATATACCCTTCATCTTTTATTTGTCCTTCAACGTCACGAAATCCACGATCAATAAGAAATAAGTCTCCTGGTCGCAATAACTTTGTTAAACCTTGTGGATCTTCTAGCACACTTTTCATAATGGTAGCATCATTTTGTGTGCTATAAAATGGTCCTAAAATATCGACAATATAACCATCAGCACAACAAATTGTGAATGGCTTGCACAAAGGTGTCTTTTTCTGTCCAGAATACGATTTTCTCTGGTACTCGTTGTTAGAGCTCTTCTGGTGACGAACATATGTGCCATCGAAAATCAACATCAACTCATCCGTGATGTTATATAATTTTTTAGCTATATAAGTGGTGTGATTATCGATAAGATCTTCCCGTGAGATTGCATCAAATCCAAAATAAGATGGTAAAATATCTTTTTCAAAGCAATGAATTATTTCATTACAAAAATTCGAGACTGACTGCTCATATTCAAGACCTAAAATACTAGCAATCACTCTATTTGAATTTCCAGTTCTTAATTTCATCAAAAACACAACAAGAACCTGAGTAACAGAACGAGTATTAGAATGTCTCATAGATATAAACATTTCTCTGAGTTCAATAATATTTTTCCAATCTAGTCCTGTAGCGCTTTCAACTGTTCTTCAGGCATGGTAAAGTCACTTATTTTATCAATAAGCGATAAATCGCTTTTTCCGGATATTTTCTCTAAAAATAAAGAAACTTAGTAGACTTAAACTTAAACAGTAGACCTGCATAATATACAATATTTGTGGGTTGAGATTACTCTTTTTATAGGCAATTCGATGAAAGAATCGTTATCACTATCCATGTTCAATTGCACATAAAAATCCTCATTACTATTTTTCGGATTATCCTCATCTTCACCTTTATTAGTATGCAGAACGCTTTTATTTTTCTCTTCAGAGTGATCAGAGTCTACTGACGACTCATTTTGTGAAAACGATATTGATGTCTCTTGTTGTGAATTAAAAAACCTATAAGGTATCATTCGACATTTGTTACAAAACACATCATTAATAATAACTGTTTTATCAATGTAACGTGAATACAGTTCCGCTTCTTTCTCATCTTTAATTGTTTTTTTTCTGCCTGCTACTGCACGCAAAACGCGATCACAGTTCTTGCATCTAGTGTTCGACATTTTTATTGTGAAACAATATAATCACTGCAATATGATATTTTTTATTTCGCACTTTAAAACTGATATTTGAAATAAATAATAGATAGTTAATTTTACTTATTTAATGTATGTATTTAAATTCACTTGATATAGTTTTGTATTTAGTAAAATGTAAAACGAATAGTTAAAACGTCAACTTTGTAAAAAAAAACTCAACACAATAGCATTCATAAACTATTCACGACGCAAGCTTCTTTAAACTCTTTATGAGGTAATACCAAAAACGAACACGTTTGTTCATGCACTTTGTATATCGTGTATTACTACAAGCTACTTCCACTGGAAATCATATATATAAAAAGTAAGTTTACTTCTTGGAATTTAGTTTATCCCTTAGACTAATTTATTGGTTCTCTATCACAACGGCGACACCAGACGCATTAACTTAAGAGTAGTCGAAAATGAAATGCACGGGATAAGCCAGGGAATAGTACCTGCGAGCATACATTTTGTAAACAAACGTTTGAAGCCAGTAGGCTCAGCTAAGATCTAATCATTTTTAGTGTGTGTGTGGTGTTTCGTGCATGTGATTTTAAAAAGAAAGGACTGAATTGTGCTGAATTGTTATAGTTGTGGAAATAATCAACAATTACCGGTGAGTTTAATCACAGAGCATTTCCAGGTTTACTTAAATATCAGAATTACTGAATTCTTGCTGATTTGGTTTACATTTTATTGTTTTGGCATTTTTGCCTTATATCATTAAAGAGGTTAGAATCCAAGTACCTGAGCCGTGCAATTATCATTAAAAAATGACGCTATTACGGAGTGTTTGAGCCGTTAGCGAAAATCCTTTAACCATTAACTACCTGTCGGAGTGCTTGAGCCGTACAGGGTGCTGTTGTGGAGTGTCTGAGCCACACAGTGTTACAATCCTTTAATCATTAATTACCTGACGGAGTGTTTGAGCCATACAGGGTGCTGTTGTGGAGTGTTTGAGCCACACAGTGTTACAATCCTTTAATCATTAATTACCTGACGGAGAGTTTGAGCCGTACAGGGTGCTGTTGTGGAGTGTTTGAGCCACACAGTGTGTTAAAATCCTTTAACCCGTTACTTTATTTTTACCACTGACCCCGTTGCACCGCAAGGTACCTTTTTCTTGTTGTTATTAGTTTAGCACTCGTGGGTGACAGACACGATGTGCCCCATAAATTATAGTTTTAAATAGAGAAGCCTACTTTGATGAAAGTATATAAAACAAATGGCATTTAGGCNAATGTTTTGTCGCGGAACTGAATCCAAGGGAAATTATTTTGTTGAAAATAAACAACGAAGATATCAAAACGAGAATTAACTTTTATATTTTAAAATGCGGAAAACAAGACTACTTCAATACATGTTGTGCTTACTACTATCTATTACTGACTAAACTAAACATAGCAAATTTTACTTATTCTTATTTCCACCACGATAGGTAGACTAAACAAATCAAAAACACAAATGCTGTTGTGCAAGACATCGCAGCCCCCAGCGCGGCACTTGCCTTTGAGCTAGACACCGCTCGTATCAAACAATGACATGACAAAACATGCAAAAAAAAAAAACTAAATCCTTACAAATTCGACAGAAACCATTTTTAGGCTTGAGCGGCTATTATCAAAAATTTATAAAAAAATACTCCGAAATTGTTATTTCCCTTATGAGATGTTTGAAGAAAAATACTTCAATTAATATTAAAGACCCCTCGTATTGAGAAGCAATCAACAAAATTAAAGAATTAATTACAAACGCTCCAGTTTTGGCATATCCAGATTTTAATAAACATTTTTCTATTACCACCGACGCTAGCTATAAGGCGATAGGTTCCGTAATATCTCTAGAAGGACACCCCATCACATTCTATTGTCGCACTCTTATTGACACGGCTGAAAGAAATTATAATACTACAGAAAAAGAATAATTGGCTGTAGCAGAATCTTGTAAACATTTTAGGCCATATATCTACGGTAGAAAATTCACCCCTTTTACAGATCACATGCCGCTAGCTTGGTTGTAAAACTTTAAAGAACCTAATAGTCGATTAGCAGGCTGGAAAATCAAACTTTCGGAATGTAATTTTGAAATTAAACACATAAAAGGAAAAGAAGTAGCAGACGCGCTTTCGCGAATAGAAGTAAACGTCCTTAAAGAAGACGACGAGTTTGACCTGGTATCGAAGAGACGTATTCCCATTTTAGAACAAAATTTTATTATCCCAATTTAAAGAAATTAATCACATTTTACATTAACAAATACGATGTATGTTTAAAACCCAAATATGAACGAAACTCTTATAAATCACTCTATAAAGGACCCATGGTAACATCAAAAGCTTTTGAAATAATAATGATGGACTTATTTACGATTGAGAGCAACACATTTTTAACATTTTTCGACCATTTCAGTAAATATGCGCCAGCTTATCATATAACAGATAAAAATGGTATTACCATAGTTATCAAATTAAGACATTTTATTAGTCATCATAACCTCCGAAGTAAAATTCTAGTTGACATGGCGACAGAGTTTTACAACCTCCATCTCAAAAATTTTTGTTAACTTTATCACATCTACTTGCACTTCGCAAGCAAAGGCAACCCAACCACTATCAGTTCACTTGAAAGAATTCATGGCACATTAAAGGAAAAATTAACAATTTTAAAACAAACGAACCCCGAAGAAACAATTCCAAATATAATGATGCAATCTATTTTTATGTACAACAATTCAATTCAATCTGCTACCAAATTTAGACTTTTAAAATAATACATGGACCTTACAAAGATATAACAGACTTAGAACTCCCAGAGTTCAAGAACCCAGGTAACTACATAAACAACAGAATCAAATAACTATCAGTATTTTATAAAAAAAGTAAAAAATCGAAATTTAGACAGAAACCAAAACGTGTGAGACAAAATTAATCAACAAAGTGAACCCATTCCTGAATTACCTAGAGAAATTTATACCAAAACTTCTGACAAATCTAAAATGGGCTCTAAATTTCAAAGAACAACCAAAATTGACCATAACAACGACAGAGTTGAAGGCATATTAGCAGGACATACAAAAATTAGGAAAATACCACTTCGTAATGTTAGAAGGGTTAGAAAAGACATTTTGTTGCAGGGTGACAAAGACATTCCTGATAACCCTTCTCCTCAATCTGGCACAAGCCGAGATTAGACGGCAACATTATCTTTGACCCGAAAATTTCGGCAGTACCCTCGTATTTTCCCAATATTATTACTTTACTCTTTCAACTTTATACTGTCATGAAAAATGCCATTTGCTCATCACATCTCTAATATTTAATTAGCAGTGTTCAAGAAAATTGTAGTGAGTCATTCATGCGTTTAATGCTGCTACGGATACTATTCAAAAAGTGAATTGCAAATTGAACTATTTGCAACGTTAGGAAAGATCAATCTTGTCCCCGCGAAAAGAAAACTAAATTGCGAAACCATTTCTATCTACAGATACAGAAGAACCATTAAATTTATTGATATTCGATAAATAAACAATTGTTTTGTTAAATGATATTATGCAATGTATAATTAATCTTCCTATTGTAGAACCGATCTAATTCAAAATTAATCAAAATTTACCGCTTAATACGAAACCATTCCCTTATGGTATAGCGATTGCACTGTCGTGAGTAATCTCCAATACTTTTCTGCTAACTAAATTGAAACAATTGTCACAAATTTGTTCAAGTCTTCTACCATTTAATATACATCATTATGAACAAATGAAGACTACAAAACAAGTGTTTTTAAAACTCCACTAGAACATCGTATGTTTTAACTATAATATGTGTATGTTAGGCCCGAAGACCGAAAACGCTCAGTGGCCGGAAAAAACGGCCACATTGCGTTCTGGCTGCTTTCGAATGCACAGAACGCGTTTTGGCTGTTTTTAAACGCTCGCAACGCGTTCTGGTAACTGTTAAACACCCGGAACGCGTTTTGTCAATTGTTGAACGCTCACAACGCATTATTAATGTTCGACTTGTATTATTTGCCGCTTTCTACCTGCGTACCATGAGATTTATATTGTACTTATAAAACAAATGAATTTCAATCCATTTTTCAGTTTTTAGGAAACAATTATTGTTATTATTGACAACTATAATTAGATACCAAAGATGGGTTCGGTTTTTCTCGCCGAATCATTTCAACAATATTAATTTTCTTATAATTGTTTTTCAGTTCTAGTAAGAAAGTTACACTGAACACTTATATTGCCGGGCATATAACATATGAATGAATTGTATTATTTGTTTGTTTATAGATACCTTCTTATGTTTATTGTAAAGTGTGAGCATTGGCATACCCAGCTTCTGCCGTAGAGGGGAGCAAGTCAGATTTTTTAGGTCAGATCGTATGCGGCTGTTTTGTCATACACACTACACAAAGGCACCTACATGAAACAGTAGGTATATAGTTAAGTTTAAACGTCAAGATATTAACTATTTTAAACAGTATTTATTGTAAAAAACACAAAAAAATAAAAGCAAAGATAATAACGACGTTGACAATTACGGCCTCACTAGTACTATGACTAATATGAAGTGAATCTTTGAAAAAATGAACAGTTTAAATAGTAAAATACATCATTTAGAAATAATTGAAAAGTGTTAAAAAGTTATAAAGTTTTCCCTGGAGCTTAGAATGTTCTAGAAGTACTTTTACTTTCGACTGCCTTGAAGTTTTTGGATGTAATTTCTCCCCCCTTAGGTCAAAGCGTCCTTGTCTTGCTGAAGTATCATTTGTAGATCTTTTAAGGGTACCGTTTCTGGACCTTCTTCAGGACTATTTAATATTTTATCTTTAAAGATGTACATTAATACACATAATAAACATATTATAAATAAAATAGTTACAGAGCAATGTACAAAATGTATTAAAGATATTACATTATTATTAAATTCTTTAGCTTCTGTTCTAATTTCATTGAAGTTAT
>NW_020438933.1:1677739-1699851 GCF_000699045.2 Agrilus planipennis
GGAAATTATAGCTAGCTTTACATGTTTCTGTTCAAGATGAATGTATTTGTCCGCATTGAGAACCTTTTTAACAAGCACTTTTGACAATTGTGACGTGATATTATTAAAAGTGTTTTCAAAAATTTCGTTATTAATAGCTATTCTGCATTTATCTTTAGAATAAACTAATGCATTTCCGGAAATAACTTTTTGGTCGATCACGAATTTACACTGTTCTGTCACTTTTATATTAGAGTTTGAAGACACTAAAATTTTGTTATTGTTTAATCGCGCTATGAGTTTGTATTTATTCGTAACAAGAAGTGAATCACAAGCAGAATTTACACGTAACAGAGAGCACCTTTGTATTTTTGGTCTTTGTACACATATAGATTTTTCTTCAAAAACAGGACATTGTTCTTCGGTCCATAATTCTTCGGTAGCTCCGAGGAGATGAAATCTTGTTGGTGGTAATAGTATCTTATTGTCGCCGTTAGGGATAGGGAAAATTTTTTGATATTGGTATACATTAGGATGTAGGATAGGGATGTATTACATACAAGTGATAACCTTATTTACTGATAGTAATTTCAATTTAGAAAGTCCAAAATTTTAAATAAATGAACAGAATCGAATTCGATTAACTCTTCTTCTCTGTAAATAGCTCTTAAATGATTGTAAATTTCTAATAATTCTGAGACAGATATGGTTTCTAGATTCGTTATATTATTTATGGCTAGAGAAATAGTTCTCTGAAAACTCTGAAGAATTTCAAGCAATTTTTGCGATAAAAGAATGTTATATTGTACTAGCATTTGGTAATGAGTAGTATAATGTTCTTTTTCAATGGCCCTAAGAGGATGTATTAATATTAATTTCTATGTTTTTTAAGTCTATTTCATACCTTTTTGAAATGTGATTAGCAAATGAAGTGTATTTATTAATTTGTTTTGTTATTTGTTCTTGATTTTGAAAAAGAATGTTAAGGTTTTTATTTATTTCCACTAAGTCATTTTGATCTGTAGTATACCTAATAGTACTCCCTAAATCATTAAAAAGTGCTCTTTTATGTGGGTAATTAAATTTTGAAAGTTCTTTTTCTATTTTTATGCAATTGTCGTTAAGCACGTCTAAGAGTAATCGAGATACATTAAAATTTTTACCATGTGCTTCTAAAATGACTGCATTTCCTAATAGGTTCTTATAACTAGATTCTATTTGGCTAATATTAAAATAAATGTAAAATTTATGATAGTGATCTGTAATTTTTGCTGGACCAAAATCTTCTATGTAGTAACCATTACTTTCTATCCAGTCTACTAGAAAAGCCTGGTTCTGTACTAGGAGACGTATCCTGTAAAGGAATTTTTTTCTTAATGCGTTTAATTTTCCTAACATGAGTATAAGTTGGTTGATTTGATTTTTCTCTTATACCTGAAATTTTATTTTTTTCAATTGAAGTTATCTTTACTTTATCATATCTTGGGTCTGCTTTTCTTATGTTTTGTTTTACAAAGTAAACTGCAGGTTCATTAATTTCTACTGTAGGATCTTTATTTTGATTACACTTTTCAATATTTTGTTTATCAAGTTGTTTATGGTATATTTGATTATAGAATGGCATTAATTCACTTTTCCTTTTTTCGTTATATATTTATTATTTCATGTGCAATAAAGTCGCCGTAAGGTCCGTATAAAAGTGAACAAGGGGTGTAACCTATAGATTGATTATATATTAATACAGCACATATCATTAAATTTTGAGGCGTTTCATTTTTATTTTGAATTTTTCAAACACGAAGTTTTTCAAGTAAAGTAGAATGAACTCGTTCAATTTGAAAATTGGATGAAGTATTATAATTGGTTGTATAATGAACATTAATTTTGAAACGATTACAAAATTCTTGGAAAACGTTATTTTTAAATTCCTTACCTTCATCACACAATCTTTTTGGGATAGTTATGATGAGCAAATTAATGTCTTAATTTATTCAAAATTTATTCTATGCTAGATACGTCACTGATGTAGTAGGCTTGAACATATTTAGGAAATAAATCTGATTGTAAGAAATTTTGTACCATCAAAACTAAACGTATCTATATGAATTACACCAAAAGGGCGTTCTTCTATTAAAGGACCTGAAAACTGTATTTTATAAGGATTTCGTTCATATTTACTTTGTAAATATGTTTCACATTTGTTAATGATATGATTTATTCTTGTTTTCATATCTGGCCAGTAAAATTTTGTTTTTTCTTTTGCTAAAATTTTACATTTTGCCATTCTTAACTTTTCGTTAAATAATTTACAACACATTTGTAAAAATTTTGATTCTATACTGTTGCCACAAAAATGTATAGCGTATAAATTACTGGGATTAAGAATTTGTTTTAACCCTTTATTTAAGGTTTTCAAATTCCCATCCTATTCTAAGTGTAATTATATGATTATGTTTAGAAAAGTCCTAGAGTAATCCATATATTTGCCTCCTAATCTTATAATTAAGCGATTTGTAAACTGATTAATAGGCTGTTCTGAAATAGGAAGTGTAAAAGTTGGATTTTCTATAGCAGTATGAACTGTGTTGTCGTCATTGTCATTATCTACCGGATTTTCATTGAGGATTTCATCGACGTCACATAATGGAAGATTTTCGTCCAGATCTACTTGGGGAAATATAGAAAGTAAATCTAATTCTTCTTCAGTTATAGGGTTATCTTGTGTCTCAGTCTCGTTATTATTTAATTCAATGCGTGATAAAGCGTCTGCAACTGAATTTTCCTTACCCTTTTTATACACTACTTGATAATCAAATTCTTCTAACTTAAGTCGCCATTTTACTAACCTGGAATTAGGGTCCTTAAGTGAAAACAACCATACTAACGGTTTGTGATCGGTTTCAATTGTGAAATTTCTTCCACATAGATAGGGCCTACATTATTTAGTTGTTTCAACTATTGCTAAAAGTTCACGTTCTATTGTTGAGTAATTTTTTTCGGCTGAATTTAGAATGCGTGAATAATAAGCTATTGGTCTATTATTTTGGGATAAAACGCGGCATATTGCTATATTGCTAGCGTCAGTCGTGACATGAAAGGGTTTTTTAAAATCAGGATATGCTAAAATAGGTGCGTTAGTTAATAATTCTTTACATTTATAGAATGGTTCTCGATAATCTTTGTCTTGGCAGTTAATTTTGGTACTTTTTTTCAAACATCGAGTGAAGGGTTGAACGATTTTCGCAAAATTTTGAATAAAACGTCTATAAAAGCCAGCTAAATCAAGGAATGCCCTACTTTCTTTTACGGTTTTTGGTAAAGGGTAGTTTTGTACTGCTTTAATCTTTTCGGGATTTGGTTTCACTCCTTCGGTAGTAATAACGTGCCCTAGAAAAGCTACCTGTTTGCCTAAAAACTCTGATTTATCAAGTTGAACTTTTAAATTAAACTCCCTAAATCTGTCAAAAATTTTTCGGATATGAATCAAATGATCGTGAAGAGATTTTGAAAATATTACTACATCATCCATGTAAACAAAACAGAATTTATGTAAGTAATCGCGCAGTATATTATCCATAACTCTTTGAAAAGTGGGCGGTGCATTTTTCAAGCCAAATGGCATACGAGTATACTCATAATGACCATTGTTAAATGAAAATGCAGTTTTCTCTATACTTTCCGATGACATCTCTATCTGGTGGAATCCCTGAGCTAGATCGAGAGTTGTAAAATACATGCATTTCCCTGAATTGCCAAGGATTTCTTCAATCCTAGGGAGAGGGTATTTATCTTCTATGGTCTTGCCATTCAACTTACGATAGTCAATGACTAATCGCCACTTTTCTTTACCTGAAGAATCTAACTTTTTGGAACGATCCAAACTGGACTGCTAAAAGGCGAAAGGTCTGATAAATGAATTTTCATTGAAGAAAACATCTTTATATTTATTACAAATAGTTGTTATTTCAGTTTTTTCTTCCATATATAAATTACTTTTTTAATATCTAAATCTATTGGTGATGAAACTTGCGGTTTTTAAATTTCTACGTCTACAAAGGGTTTAACATTTATAGGGTGATGAAAAGTAATTTCAATATCTCGGTCGTCTGGTAAAGGTATTTTACAAAATCCATTATGTGAATCAGCGATCGATTCAGGAATACAAATGTTATTGATTCTAGTTTCTGGAATTAAAACGGGACCTTCGGAAATATTAATAGGAACATAAAAGTAGTTTTTAGCTGTTTGTTTGAAAGGTTTAAAATTTTGTAAGTTTAATTCCGTAAAAAATGGGATCCTGTAACTACATACCTATTTCTAAAATGTTGTTCTGGTAATCTATTTTTGCTCCGAATTTCTGAAAATCATGACTACCTAATAGGGCATCGAATTTATCGTGCCAGAAGACTACATGAAATTTTATTTTTTCTTTGATGCCAAGTTCGCCTAACAAATGGTAAATAACATTTTTATCATCGTATATAGTTTTCTTGAGAGATTTAACTGAATTTATGTCGATAGTAATTGTTTCGAGGCATCCATTTGAAAATTGTCGAATTCTACCTGACCTAAATTTGATTTGTGTTCTGTTTCATGATTATCCTCAAAAGGGTGTTCTAAGTTTTCCGAGTAATCTTCATAGGTAGATTCTTTAGAGGGATAAGATTGATAGTAGTGTGAGGTATCTACTTCTTCTAAGTTGTGGAGTTCTTCGGAAATGAAAGTTGGTCGAGATTGTGATTGGAAGAAGTTTTGTTGGGGTTTTGGAAATGTGTTTCTGATTGAAAAAGATATTGGTGTGGGTTTATATTCGGACGATTTTTTTTCCGAATACCTGTTAAAATAAAAAACATATAAAATACCTTTTTAAAAAGTATTTATTGTAAAAAACACAAAAAGAATATAATCAAAGATAATAACGACGTTGACAATTACGGCCTGCTTTATAGGTAGTTAAATAAACAAAAGTAAATTTGACTATGCATTTTTATTTTATTACACTTTGATTAGTGATTAGGAGAGTTCATATATTTTCTGCGAGATTTCCAGGGGGCAGTATTCAGTATTTCAGTATTCTAACGACATCTCGTTCTATAAAATTTAATAAGCAATAGCTTTAAACGGGAAATTCAAATTTTACGCGGAAAATTCAAATAAATACAAGGTCCACCCCCATTTTACGACTTCTGGTATTGCATGGGGCATGGTCTAACCTCTTCAGATGAAGAATAACCTTCTAAAGGTTCAAAATTAGTTGATGGACAGACCATGTCCCAAATATGGGGAGCCGTAACCCAGATATAGAACCCTGCTACTACTATTTCTTTGAATCGCTGTAATGGTCTTTCAGCTAGTGTCTTATCAGTTTCGTGAGTTTGATAAATATATTTTTTCCTGTTCATAAAACAAATCATAAGATTTACGTGCATTATAAGTTCATTTAGCCCGACTGGTTTCTACGTTTTTGTGATTTGATCGGTAAACCGGAGTAAGATTTGATAAAGGAATTGAAAAATTTTACAAAGGGTAACACGCAAATGCATATAGATGGATTAGATGTAATTATAAAGAAACAGAGATATAAAGGTACTCGAGGGCTTTATGAATTACTTTTTAAAAAAGCCGATACCAACAATACAAAGACAGACTTAAAGGATTATAAAGATATTCTACAGAAAACGAATCCTTATATACGTCATTGCCAGTACAACAAACAAGTCGCTGCTAGTAGATTGAAAAAATACAAGAAAATAATAGCACCTTTAACATGTAAGGGAATGTTCTTGATAAACAATAACGTTGTGACAAACAACCTCATTGATTATACACACTCCCAACGAATTAAGTTGATAGATTACGTTTACTAACTGCGTTACACAGGCATGACCCGGACGCAACGTAAAAGTTTATTTATTATAAAACGATGAATATATTGACATACCAAATTTGTTTTTTCTAGACTAGCAACGTTTGTTGGCGTTGCGTTAGTAGGGCATGATAATCGATTCTAGCACAGAGGAGTAGGCAACTGACGAAACGTCGTCGATCTTAAACATGTAACTGTTAAATGGTTACTGTTACTGGTCACAAGATATTATTGGCTCTAGGCGGTGTCAGTGAGTGTGTAAGCATTAATACATATATTGGTTGTATTTATACTACAAAGAATGCGGATTTTGAAAAGAAATTATTTGTTGGAGAGAGGGAAAGAAGTAGGGATACGTTAGGAAGAAGGTGGTTGAGTTGGGCAGGGTTCAAATGTTATGTTGATAATTAAAGGAAATGTTGCTAAGATTAACAATTTTTTATTTTGATATAAATAAAGTATTTATGTGCTACAATCAAAATATTGTATAATAATATTACATTAATAGTGCTTACAACTTGTAGAAATAGGAAAGAGTCGGTAAAATAACCCTTTGATACAGATCGCTCTCTGTTTTCAGCCTCATGAAGGTGAATCCATCGACGTTCAATGTATTTTCGAGACTGTCCATCTTTTTCAATGAATGTAAGTTTTATAGAGTCAAATTTTCCACGTTTTCAATTGTATAAAAATGTCTACCATTCACATTTTTTAAAATAACCTTTATCGAAAAGTTTAATAGTGTTGAAGAGAAAGAAATACGTTCTCTAACATCGGTGGATGTGAATCAAACGTATTTCGTACAACGCTTCAAGAAGGTGCACACAAAATGGGGTCCTCGTCTGTTAGCTGATTTGTATAGCTTTGTGATATTTCTTTCCTGCAGACACGCAGAAGCTTTTACGGATGCTGAAATCGAGGATATAAACGATAAAATATATAAAAAAGCTGGTCATCCACCGATTCGACTAAAAGGATTTGTTGGAAAAGCAGTTGATATAGAAATACAAATGTAAAATATATAACGTTATGTCATCATCATCATAAGGTCATCAATCCTAAGACTGGTTGGACACGTACCACCACTCTTTCCTATCCTGAGCTAAACTTCGCATTTCCCTAAAACTAGAACAGCCCACACCCTTAACTATTTGCGAAGAGTAATCTAATCTAGGTCTACCTCTACCCCTCTTAACTCCTGTTTCTGCCTCTAGTATGTCTCTGACTAGACCTTCATGCCTGAGAAGGTGTCCTACCAACCTATCTCTCCTATTTTTTATTGCCTTCCATAGAGTCCTCTGTTCTCCTATTCTTTCCAATACCTCTTCATTTCTAACCTTTTCTACCCACGATATCCTCATCATCCGCCTATAACACCACATTTCGAACGNTATTAAATTCTTTAGCTTCTGTTCTAATTTCATTGAAGTTATCTAAATTTTTCTGTTCAAGATGAATGTACTTGTCAGCATTGAGAACTTTTTTAACAAGCACATTTGACAATTGTGACGTTATATTATTAAAATTGTTGTCAAAAATTTCGTTATTAATAGTTATTCTGCATTTATCTTTAGAATAAACTAATGCATTTCCGGAAATAACTTTTTGGTCGATCACGAATTTACACTGTTCTGTCACTTTTATATTTGAGTTTGAAGACACTAAAATTTTCTTTCTTTTTTTAATCGCGCTATTAGTTTGTATTTATTCGTAGCAAGAAGTGAATACAAGCAGAATTTACATGTAACAGAGAGCACCTTTGTATTTTTGGTCTTTCTACACAAATAGCTTTTTCTTCAAAAACAGGACATTGTTCTTCGGTCCATAATTCTTCGGTATGTAATGTTCGTGGGTTTAACAAAATTAACTTCTAAGACTGATAAAGACAAAAACTTTTTATTTACACTACTGTTGATATATCACTATTCACTGTGCTATTTATTTCACTGGTATTACTGTCAATTTATTTCTGGATTCACTTCTGCAACGGTCAATTTATTTCAGGATTTGCGACAATTCGTCTTCGAAAAGGAACGTTTCCGGATCATGGCCATCCTTTTTCAACGCCTCCTCGAGCCGCCATTGAAGTTCCGCTTTGTTACCGCTTGTCACTTCATCCCTTTTTTCCAATCGTCTCTTCGTTTAAATACTCTTTTGCTTCCTTTCGGGAACCTTCTCGAGCCAACCAGAAAAGTTTCTTTTTTTTGAACTGGTTAATTGCTTGTTCAGAACGCAGGTACGACACACACATTTACAAATACGGCGCCCATGAAGAAAGGCGCCCGCGGCTAGTCGGCGAATTGATAAGCCGCTCACACACACGTATGCCCGATCGCACACAAACACGCTCGTGGTCGCATTACATTGTGATGTAGGATAGTAATTTTAATTTAGAAAGTTCTAAAATTTTAAATAAATGAATTGAATCGAATTTGAGTAACTCTTCTTCTCTGTAAATAGCTCTTTAATGATTGTAGAAGGGACCACTCGGTATAACATTTAACAATTTAAATATGTAATAAGTAAAGTTCAACATTTCTGTAAAATCGCGGTACAATGCGACTAACTAGGTCATAGACATTTACACACACATATGTGAACTGCTGAAATAACTATTGCCATTAAACCAATGTAAATAATTTTTATATAAATACCGTGAAAATAATTGAATAAATCAGTCTAACACCAGGCTCACTTTCACTTGTATGCTGCAATAGTGTCAACCCTTAGATGCTGCAATAGTGTCAGAACTCATCATACGAGGGTGGATTGATAAGTTTCCGGCCTGACCAAGAAAAACAAGGTTTTTAAAAATTTTTTTTTTTTATTTCTCAACATAATCTCCTCCAAGGCTGATACATTTCTCATAGCGGTGTTCCAGTCTATNTTTCAGTTTTTAGGAAACAATTATTGTTATTATTGACAACTATAATTAGATACCAAAGATGGGTTCGGTTTTTCTCGCCGAATCATTTCAACAATATTAATTTTCTTATAATTGTTTTTCAGTTCTAGTAAGAAAGTTACACTGAACACTTATATTGCCGGGCATATAACATATGAATGAATTGTATTATTTGTTTGTTTATAGATACCTTCTTATGTTTATTGTAAAGTGTGAGCATTGGCATACCCAGCTTCTGCCGTAGAGGGGAGCAAGTCAGATTTTTTAGGTCAGATCGTATGCGGCTGTTTTGTCATACACACTACACAAAGGCACCTACATGAAACAGTAGGTATATAGTTAAGTTTAAACGTCAAGATATTAACTATTTTAAACAGTATTTATTGTAAAAAACACAAAAAAATAAAAGCAAAGATAATAACGACGTTGACAATTACGGCCTCACTAGTACTATGACTAATATGAAGTGAATCTTTGAAAAAATGAACAGTTTAAATAGTAAAATACATCATTTAGAAATAATTGAAAAGTGTTAAAAAGTTATAAAGTTTTCCCTGGAGCTTAGAATGTTCTAGAAGTACTTTTACTTTCGACTGCCTTGAAGTTTTTGGATGTAATTTCTCCCCCCTTAGGTCAAAGCGTCCTTGTCTTGCTGAAGTATCATTTGTAGATCTTTTAAGGGTACCGTTTCTGGACCTTCTTCAGGACTATTTAATATTTTATCTTTAAAGATGTACATTAATACACATAATAAACATATTATAAATAAAATAGTTACAGAGCAATGTACAAAATGTATTAAAGATATTACATTATTATTAAATTCTTTAGCTTCTGTTCTAATTTCATTGAAGTTATCTAAATTTTTCTGTTCAAGATGAATGTACTTGTCAGCATTGAGAACTTTTTTAACAAGCACATTTGACAATTGTGACGTTATATTATTAAAATTGTTGTCAAAAATTTCGTTATTAATAGTTATTCTGCATTTATCTTTAGAATAAACTAATGCATTTCCGGAAATAACTTTTTGGTCGATCACGAATTTACACTGTTCTGTCACTTTTATATTTGAGTTTGAAGACACTAAAATTTTCTTTCTTTTTTTAATCGCGCTATTAGTTTGTATTTATTCGTAGCAAGAAGTGAATACAAGCAGAATTTACATGTAACAGAGAGCACCTTTGTATTTTTGGTCTTTCTACACAAATAGCTTTTTCTTCAAAAACAGGACATTGTTCTTCGGTCCATAATTCTTCGGTATGTAATGTTCGTGGGTTTAACAAAATTAACTTCTAAGACTGATAAAGACAAAAACTTTTTATTTACACTACTGTTGATATATCACTATTCACTGTGCTATTTATTTCACTGGTATTACTGTCAATTTATTTCTGGATTCACTTCTGCAACGGTCAATTTATTTCAGGATTTGCGNACACCTTTAACAACCTTTTTCGAATTTCTAAATTAACCGTTCGCGAGCATAGAAGTGACTTCTTTTTATTAAAGGCGACACGACCCTGCGCTATTCTCTGCTTTATATCCCTACTACCCCTTCCACCCTCACTTATCTGACTCCCTTTGTATCTAAAACCAGCCACATCTTCTAATTTTTTATCTCCTATCTTTACATTCGCTCTTTCCCTACTTTTTCTTCCCTTGCATACCAGCATTTTAGTTCTACTTTTATTTATATTCATACAGTACTGACCTGTCATTTTATTAAAACTATCTCTAGGTCCTCCTTGCTAGATGCTAATACTACTATATCATCTGCAAATCTAAGCATACTAATCTTTTGCTCTTGCACATCTATCCCTAAATTGTACTGTCTTTAATGATGTTGATGGCGTCTTCGATGTATAGATTAAAAAGTAGCGGTGACAGTGTACATCCCTGCCTGACTCCCTTCCTAATATTTACTTCTCTACGTTGCATCCCCAGCTCTATAACTGCCTGTTGCTCTTTATACAAACTAAGTATCACTCTTCTATCTTTGTAATTCATCCCTACATTTTTAAGTATATTTAACATCTTGTCCCATTTAACATTGTCAAAAGCTTTCTCTAAATCTACAAATCCTATGTACGCACTCTTTCCTTTTTCTATCGTTTTCTCTATTGCTACCCGTAAAGCTAGAATGGCCTCCCGCGTTCCTCTATTTCTTCTAAACCCAAATTGATCTTCCCCTAATAGTTCTTCCGCCCTTTTTTCCATCCTCCTCTGTACAATTCTAGTTAAGATTTTTGACGCATGGGAAGTTAAGCTAATTGTTCGAAATTTCTCGCACCTATCCGCGCCCCTCTTCTTAGGTAATGTTACTACTACGTTCCGTTTATAATCCTCTGGGACTTTCCCCGTTTCGTAAATGTGACTAACTAACTTAAACATACGATCTCTAACCTCTTGTCCTGCATGTTTTAGAATTTCCCCCTGTATCCCATCTACACCTGGCGCCTTATTATTCTTTAAATTTTTTAATGCTACATCGAACTCTTCTCTCATTATGGGATAACCAAGCTCATCTATTTCCACACTATCTTCCTTCTCTAATATATCTCCTAACTCAGGGCCTGCGTAAAGGTTCTCTAAATATTCTTTCCACCTATCTGCCTTTTCCTCATTTTCTATCAACATGACCCCTGCCTCGTTTCTTATATTATTACTACTGTATCCTACATCTCTAAAATTCCTTTTAATTATATTATAAGCCTCATCGGTTTTACCTACTTCAAACTTTTCTTCTACTTCTTTACACATCCTATCAATCCACTGTTCCTTAGCTGCCCTACACTTCCTAATTATTTCCCACTTTATAGCTTTATATCTTTTTTGCCCTTCTTCGTCTGTCCTGTTTTTGTATTTCCGCCTTTCGTCTATTAATCCTACAATCTCATTTGTTATCCAGGGTTTCCTACTTTCGTTTTGTTTAAGACCTAGTACCTCTGTAGCTGCTGACTTTAGACACGTTTTAATGCAGTTCCATTCTGTCTCTATGTCCCCGTCATTCGTTTCTCCAGCCGCCATTAGTATTTCGTCTGTCATTTTACCTAGCCTATCACGCGCTTCGTTACATTTTAGCTTTTCTAAGTCGAGACGTCTCCTACCTGCCCTCTTTTTCAGAATTTTGAATTTAAGATTGGTCTTCATAACTACTAAATTATGATCGCTATCTATATCTGCTCCTGGATAACTCCTACAGTCCTTCACTTGATTTTTAAATCTTTGCCTAACAAGTATGTAATCTAACTGATATCTCCCTAAATCACCTGGCATCTTCCACGTATAGCGCCTTCTAATGTGATGGTTAAATAACGTTATGTAAGAGAATAAAAATCTATTTTATATTTTAATATGTTTTATTTGTTTAAATGAATTTATGAGTGTAAAAACAACCAATATTTTAATAAACGAACATTTTTGTATAAATGATAAGAACACACGTTAACTTTAAAATCAGCTGCTAGACTTAAAAGAGATGGACATTCGATATCTTCGATGTTAACAAAGTTAACATTAGGAAAGTTTTCCAATAACCACATTTTCTTTTGTAATCCCTGAACATATACAATTGTTGACTCTATCAATATATTGTAGGATGAATACTATCATAAAGTAGAGTATGGAAGATCACCGTCATCCCAATATAACACATGTATATTTCTGGTTAACCAACGATTTTGACTTCTGTAACGAACTGGGAGGGCGTCCCAGGGAAATAGTGGCTGAAATGTGAAATGATAAATTGGTTCTTCTTTTAGCGCTACAATAGCTACTTCCTTGAAAACAAATCGATTCTCACAACATTGAAAACCTTGTACATCTAGTATGAAAGTCATCGTGCTCACTGTTCAGTACCGGTAAAGAAAGTGAAGTATAGATGTAGTCACTGGGTTTTATACTTCTTGAACCAAGTTTGTAGAGGGATTGTAACGTGTCACACGATCATGAATGATTAAACAGTAAGCTGCCGTTTTATCTGGTATATTGCGTTTTGTTTGAATTTCTAAACGAATATCGATACTTCCAGATTTCACAATTTCATTTTGATAGAGAAGTCTACTACTACAAGAGGAGTAATTGTTCGAAATTCCTTAGGATCGAATAAGGGTTCACTTACATTACCATAATACGATTGTTGAAAGTTAACATACATTTCGTACGAAACAGCAAATCTCGAAAGATCAAAATCTAAATTCAAATTATCGTACGGGTACATAGTGGATCCTAAGTGAACTTTAAATTTTGTTAGGTTGCAGTGATCGAAAACACTCTTATTTTTTGTAATATCATTACCTTTATCGGTTTGAAAACCGAAAATAATGAAGCGAGGTTTTTCCAACTGTGATGTGGTTTTTACAGCCCAGTTGTGAGAATGTAATTGCTTAAGTAAGGGATACTCATGTAGTTCCAAACTACGAAAAGAAAGTTCCATATTTAAATTGCGATCAACGCAACGTAATAATTTCAAACGTTCAGCGTCAGCAACAGATACATGAGGAATTTTTCAACATATCTGATCCAAATGCACATCAACCTCTTCAGCCGGTGTTGCTGAGCAAAAGAGGGCATTATTGTCAGTACTGCTGCGAACTAGAACTAATTCTTGTCGTATGTTGAGTATTATTTTTCGAAAGTCTTCTCCAAACCCCAAAATCATACGAAGAGGAATACAAACGTTGAAGTAACCGTTTGTATCAATCAGATTTCTTGTATGAAGGACAACTCCTTGTACAGTATCTAAAGCAGGAATCAACCATCCACTATTAATGAGACGTTTACTTTCATTTTCATTATAAGAGGCATAACCTTTCATTGCTGCAGTCATAACAGAATTACGGACTCGATCAATAACTTTTCCTCTCAATTCATATCGAATTTCATCAAATAGGTATAGAATTCCATTATTGATAATAGAAGTATTAGTTGGTACAGTTTCATCCTTTTTCAGTAAACGTCCTTCTATGTGTACGAAACTAAGGTGTAAACATCTTCATTTTCTATTGAAATGACGTCTCTAAGTGTGGTGATCGTAGTATTTTTGTTTGAATAACGTTGGGTACAGCTGTATCGCGCAACCATGTCATAGTTTTCGTAAGAGAAGTCTTACTGTAACACGCTCTTCAGGGAAATTAACAAGATTACCGTCTTGATCTACTATTTTAAGGGAAATGTAATCGATGACTTGAGTGTTGTTAGATAAATATATAAGACTTGTGGGATTCTCTGCAATTTTAAATCCGGGAGGTACATTGGGAAAGAATTGATGTAATATATGTCCATCTTGTGCTTAAATAGCATCATTAGTATGTATGTAGGAGTTAGATACAAGGTTACATGTTACTGAAATTGCGTTTACCTTGAAAATGTCAGCTACATGATCAGACTCCTCTTGAAGCGATGATAGAAGTTTATTTTCAAAACCCAATATCCTCGCCGGAGAATCTGTTGGAGTAAAGTAAAGGGATGGTTAGTTAGACAATGGCGATCGATAAGTTCGGACGTGCGTTAGAAAATAGAAACGATCATATCAGCAGGAGCATGATGCTGTTATTTGGAGAAGAAGCTGAAACTTCTTTTATCTCGAGATGATGTGGTGAATATTAGAAAGGCATTCCACAAAGTATGAAAACATTTAATAATAAAATGGATATATTAATTAAAAATATGGGAAGAGAAATTGAAAATTATAATAATGATAGGGATAAGCAAATAACAAAAATGGTTAATGATGTGATAGAGAAGAATGGCGTCATAATCATGGACACCCTTTCAGCAGAAATTACAGTGGAGTGTAAAAATTTAGATACATTTGCTAAAAAAAGGTGACGACGAATTGTCAAAGAAACTAAAGACCGACATTGTGACAGACATGAAAAGAGATATAGATGTGAGTGTCGAATTAATATAGACATTGATTAAAGATGAGTGCAAAAAAGTTATGGAATTTGCAGAGAAAGAAATTCAAGTAAGCAATAAAAAGGAAGAAGACCTGAAAAAGGAGTTAGTGAAAATGGTAGAGTCATTAAAAAAAGAAGCAAAAGAGCTTAAAGTAAGATTGGATACTTCAGAACAAACAGCAGCAGGAAATTCGAAATCGAGCAGTTCTAAACCAACAGAGGCATCGTCTGTGTAGTTGTCGTCAATAGAAAGGAATGTCTAACGTGAAAGAGGAAGTTGTAAAAGAACTGCATAAACCTGCAAGGATTAATTTCTCACACCGTAAGGTAGTTGTTAAAGGATTGGATAATCTTCATCAAGCCGATTTAGTTGAAATGATTCCGTATGCGAGAGTAAATAAAGGTTTCCGATATATTTTAGTTATAATAGACGTTTTCTCAAAATTTGTATGGGCTCAAGCAGTAAAACGGAAAACAGGTGAATATGTCGGAAGAGCTTTACAGTTAATTTTCAAAAGAAATAAACGTATTCCTAAGAATATGTAAACTGACCTGGGAAAAGAATTTTATAACGAACAAGTGAGGAAAGTAATGCAGAAATATAAAATTAACCATTACTCAATGTACAGCACAAAGAAAGCATCAGTTGTGGAACGGGTAATTCGAACGCTAAAATCAAAAATGTGGCAGCGCTTCAGTTTACAAGTATCCTACAAATGGTTGAATATATTACAAGATAGTGAATACAACAATAAGATTCATAGAACCATCGGAATGAAACCAAGCAAAGTCAATAGACGAAATGAAGAAACACTTTTGAAAAGTAAAATAATTCGAAGTGGTCTGTATTCTGTCGAAACTGCCAGACGCGGATCGCGATTTCGATCTTTTTTGATCTCATCAGCGCGTCGCAGGCAGCTCCGACAGAACACAGACCAACTTTTACCTGCTGTCTTAACAGTGCGTTTCAGAATATACTACAAACGGCACGGTGAACGCCATCTGTAGCACGATGCTACATCTTAGGACTACGTATTTTTCAACAAGGTCCACTTGTGTGGATATCTACTTACTGAAAACGAATCCCTGCGTAGCCAACCTCAACGTGATAGGCACGAATACAGACCACTTCGAATTATTTTATTCGATTAAGCTAACGTGCCGAAGAATTCAGTTTAAAGTGGGAGATCGGGTACGAATAAGTAAATATCGTGAATCATTTAGCAAAGGTTATACACCGAATTGGTCCAACAAACTAATGACAATAAGCCGTATAAAATTGTCTGATCCAATCATGTACTACTTAAAGGACGAAATAGGGGAAGACATAAAAGGAGGATTTTATGGTATGGAATTACAGAAAGCTGCACATCCAGACGTTTTTTTGGTGGAGCGAGTATTAAGACGTAAAGGTGATATGGTTTACGTGAAATGGCTAGGACTCGACCAATCTCATAATAGCTGGATCCATAAAAGAAACGCTTTGTGATATAATCATAGATTTTTGTATTCATAAATGGTAAAACGTTTACGAATTTTTATATCTCCTCCCCAAAGTGTGAATATAAATAACATTAAACGTGGTGAATGTAGCCAGTTCTGATCGTTAGTTACTGCACTGAAAGTTAAAGACGTAGTAATGGTAAAGAGTTATGTAATTGAAGTTCAATTTTTCAAAGACGGTTTATTGTTTGAGAGAAAACATTTGGTAGCGTCAGAGTTGGAGAAAGTGGTACTAGAATTTCAGTTAAAACGTGGATACAATAAACTTGTAATAACAGGTTATTTAGTAAACGAAGAGAGCGAGTCTGACGATTTAGAAATAGAATTTATATAAAGAATGGAAAGACAAACTCTCGGTATCAATTTAAGCAATACTATCTGATGATTTAGATAGAGTGAAAGTTGTGTGTTCAAAGTTGGGTGTTGAAGTAGCAAAGGAGGTATTCAAGTGGTTAACAATGTCGGAAGAGGCATCGTTTGATATTTTGTATTTCCTTTTCGAAATAAAACGACGGTGTGATACATTCGTTAGTAATTTTTTAAAAGCATGTGGTGAAAAAGTGGAGATAACCGGCGATGATGTCCAAGACATTTTAAATGAAACAAATAGTAATTACATGCGAAACGATGTATATTTTCTAAAGGAAATGTTGACAAACGGATCAGTTCTGGTCAAGAACAGAAAATTCTCCATCGTTAACATAAAGAAAACGTATAGAACACTATTAAAGTGTGTAGATGATTTAATAATTGATGTAGCATACTACGCGCAACCGAAATATTTGGAAGTGTAGTAGTAGATAGCTTTATTAAAAACATTATGTTTTATATATACAAGGTGCAAAAATATGTTTTATATATACCAAGTACAATTTTTATTATTTTTCTTCTCCTGCTATTTTTCTCTTCCATAAGATTTCTCTCATCCTTTTCATGTTGTTCACTCCTTCCAGTTGAGCTTTCCAGCTTTTTGCAGAACTTCCCGTTTCCCCACATCGCTCAAAAATATGTTCAAGCGTCTCTGGCTCCTTTTTACATAATCTGCATAATTTCTTTTCTTCTTCCTCCCAATACCTTGACGCTCTATTTTCGCTTCCCAATCTGAATCTTGCAGTTAATTGTAGGTGGTTTTTTCTCTTTACTCCTTCATCTTTCAAATAATGAGGTTTTTCTTCTCCTTCTTTCCATAATATCTTGTACTCTTGAGCGAATTTCATGTTTCTCATTTTCTCTCTCCTTCTTTGTTTGTCAATATCTTTAGTTAAGTTTTCTAGTTCCTTCCATACATTTCTCTCATTTTCCAGCTTCCATATATAATGTTTGATTGACCATCCTCTCTCCATTAAAAAATTCTTTCTTTCTTTTTTCCATCTTTCCCTTGTGGTTTTCTTTTCTTCCTTTTGCAAGAGCGCAATTTTGTCCTTAACTTTTACACATTCTTTTAGTATTGCGTTGCCTTCGGAATTTAATATTTTTTCTTCGTACTTTAAGGCCCTTTTTGAATATTTTATGGTCAGTTTTTCATATTTAGTTTCTTCCTGAAGAAGGTATCTCGGAGTACTCTTATCTANGAAACGGTTAGAGATAGACTTCTGAAAGGGTCATAAATCGTCGTATCGCATGCTTTTAAGACGTTTTAGACCATCCGTTTTATTCTCATTTTCCGTTAGTTCACTGTCTATATATATATATTTGTTCCTTTTAGTTTACTTTTTGCATGTAAAATTTGTTTTTTGTTTTCCCAGTCTTGTAGTTTAATGAAAATAATCTGCCTATTATGTTTTTCCAATTTATTTGCAGTTATTATCTTTGGTTTTATTTGCAATTTGGTATAAATAATCTGCCCAACCTCCTCTTTTATTTTCTCTGCAGTATTTCCTTTTATTTTGCAACCCGTTACTACTATATTATTTCTTTTTTCATTTTTTTCTATCTTTTCTAGTTTTTCTCCTAGTTTTTCTACTCTGCTTTTCAAAAAGGTTTTTTCAGTTTCCCATCTTTCCCTTTCCTGTTTGTATTCATTTTTTATTATTTGTAATTCATCTTTTAATTCATGATTTTCTTTCCTTAATTCTTTTAGATCAGTTCTTATTTCCCTTATCAGCTTGCATAACTCATCGTATTGTACCATTTCCGTTTCAGACCCTTTTTGTTGCTCACACTGTATGGTAACTTGCGTTTCTGAATTAAATGTCGTTGCAGGTTTCTTGCTGGTTTGGCAGATTTCCACTTTTGTTGTGTCTTCTCTTTTTCTTTTATAAAAGTCTGTTATACAGCCTACACTTTTTACTCTTGGTCGGAAGGTGTATTCCGTATTGATTTTTATTATCGATTTCCTTTGACATAACCTTTTGCTTGATTTAGAAAATGCAATTTCTCTCCTACCTTATCTTCAACTTCTCTGGGATGTTCTCACTTTAGGGTATTCTTTGCTGTATGCCTCTTTATTTGCTGCACTCCTATTGCAAAAATTCTACTGTATTCTTACTAAAACTTTGTTTTTCACCTCAGCACCTTCAACACGTCAATATTCCATACTTGACCTACTTATTTCCCCTGGATAACCG
Organism: Agrilus planipennis; assembly: GCF_000699045.2. NCBI lineage: Eukaryota > Metazoa > Arthropoda > Insecta > Coleoptera > Buprestidae > Agrilus > Agrilus planipennis. The sequence goes on from NW_020438933.1 coordinate 1,696,463, forward strand.
GCGATGATGTCCAAGACATTTTAAATGAAACAAATAGTAATTACATGCGAAACGATGTATATTTTCTAAAGGAAATGTTGACAAACGGATCAGTTCTGGTCAAGAACAGAAAATTCTCCATCGTTAACATAAAGAAAACGTATAGAACACTATTAAAGTGTGTAGATGATTTAATAATTGATGTAGCATACTACGCGCAACCGAAATATTTGGAAAAGTGTATTAAGCTAATAAATTTGTTCCGGCTTCCATATACTTTAAGTCCGAACATTAACGGTCGTCATCAGACAGTGGTGAGTTGGATAGAAGAAAACATTTTACGAGAAGGAACGGAAAAGGCTCCAGGCTGGCAAAGCGGTCCTGACTCAGACAAGTGGCCATCAACTAATATGGAAGATTATAAGAAAATTTACTCATTATTAATGTTAATAATTCAATAAATTGTAACAGCAGAAACATTCAGTGTTTTGTTTCAATGTTCAGATAGATAGTTCAGTTTATAAAGTTAGTTAAAGACAGAGCATTATTGTAATGTTTATTTAAGCACATGAGAGTATACAAACAATAGTAAGGATAAACGTTTAAAATATAATGTTGAAGCATTATTTACATATACACATATAGCCTACCAACTTATTATTATGTCAGGTTTTCGTAAATATTATCAATAGATTCTTCTGGAAGTGAAGAAGCTTCAAAAAGTTTTTGAATAAAATATTTCCCAACCGTTAAATTATCGGTGAGCGGTTGATTAAAATTTTGGATTAATTGATCAATTTTGCTGTTCAACTATGAGAGAACGTTCAGAGTGTTTTATATTGTAATGTCCCCAAGGAAGCCTATTAGTTGTTTTCGGAATCAAGAAACGTTTATCGTCTTTAGGGCAAAGAGCTACTTTAGTTTTCATTTGCGTGAATATAGTATGAAGGTCAGAAACAAAAACATTCATACATACACCATTCATCATTCCCTAATAACGCGAAGATAATCATCAATTTCGAGATGTAATTTAATAACGTTTTTCTTAACACCTTTAGCTTTTTTAACAATTTGATCAATCGCTTCAACACAGTAAGTTTTAGCTCCGGTTCCATAAAATGCTTTAATATGATTATTACGGAACTCATCTTTGAATTTACCGATAACAGATGAGGTAATGGGGATATTGACACTATTCTCGCGCGGATAATTGGAAGTATGGAAGTGATTGATATTTTCAGTAATCTCGGTAAAAGTTTTCAGTGAACACTTTCAAAATGAAAGAATCGGTATCCATGTACATCAGAGAAATATTGTGTTGATATTTTCGTTTAAGAAAGCTGTAGTAGAAGTCGTACATAACAACTTTTGATAAATCTAAGATACCAAAACCAACGTAGAGAGGTTTATCGTAAATAATACGTAATTTATTCATCTGAATGGCTACGAAATTGGGAGTGAATATCTTAGAATTTTTGAAATTAGGTTTAGCTATTAAACTCCCGACACCAAGAAAGCGTCCAGAATTTTGCCAATAAGTAACTAATTTTACATCAACTCATTTGTCAATGTTCTCCATTGTTTTTCCGAAAACACTGTTGTTCATTAATTTGAAGAAGGATTTCCCAAATTTATTTTGAGACAAATTACGTTGTCGGGTATTTAAACCGATGAAAAGTTTAAGCCAGTGGGTCTGTTTAAACAGGATAACTCTGTGAACTTTAAGTAATTGTAGTCCATTACGAAGGGCTTGTTGTAGCGTAAGATAATGAAGAACATATTTTGTCTTATTCATAAGGCTCGGTAACAGTTTTTGACTTTACGATTCACATTAGCAGGAGAGACAATGTTTTTAACTAAAAAGGGGAGATAACCATGTAAATCATGGAGGTGTTGGGGATATTCAACATCTACTTCCAGTACATAACCGTATTCCGAAGAAGCATCTAAAGAGAGAACATTCAATTCATCAATTTCGGCTTGGGTTAGCCCACGGAAGTGGGAAATAGGAAGTGTTGACTCATACTATGTCCATACAAACTAGTAGCATCCAAATACATAATGTAGGAGGTAGGGGCGGATGCGTTGTAATGAGAGATGTGAGGGTTGTTAGCGAAATGCATTCTTTGAACGCATTGACTTATACCTCCACGTACCCCTTTTTGAAAAAATTTTAACATACCGATATCAGTTAGAAGTTGTAAACTAACGCGAGTGAATTTTAACATACTATACCACGCAAGCCCTGGCGCTGTGTAATACTAGCTAGCAAAAGAACATCTGTTTTCAAGTAGATATCTGAGTATTCTCCGAGAGTTGAACATGAGAAAGTATTCCAAACAGTTTTAGCTCTTTTATAATCGTCATCGGAAACGGGGAGGGAAGTTAATTTGTCTAAGAAATCTTCTTTCTGCGGAAATATTGTTTCATCAAGCTTAGCAACATCATCTACGTAGGAATAAGGGAAAACACCTTTCTGTTGCACTAGTTGGAAGTGATTAGGATCGGGAAAGTATTTCTTCACTTGTAAAAATTGATGAGGATCAAGTTCATCCGACAGCTTGTCGTGGGAGGAAGCCATGAAACGAAAGGAATCGAGAAATCTAATCTTCACGAACACATTTTGTGTTGAGTCGTCTGTTTCAGTTTGAACCGTATCAACTCATAATTTGGAAAAGGAAATGTATTTTTCTTTATTTTGAGTTATTACGGTAAATTTAACAGTAATTTCCTTTAGAAACAAGTGTCAATCATATCCGGAGAGGTTGTGGAAAAAAACAGGTACAAAGTTGGGTAGTTTGTAATTTAAATTACATCTGGAGTGAGCAGCTCCTAATCGAACTTACCGGCTAAATGACAATGATCATGCACCTTGATGTCATCGTCCAGAAAGGGTTCTTCGCAAATATTGCAAGAGGTAGCGTCGGAGAAGAGACGTATTTCCTCATCTGTCAGGGGTATCATGGGAGAAACCATCTTCAAATATCGGTGATAAATATCATAAACATCTCGATCGAAAGTTGTAACGAATTGATTGACGCAATCGGGACCGCGATATGATCTGAATTTGGAGAGGGAATCATCGAAGGAGCCCTTCATCAAGTAAGCAAAGGAATGAGGTTGATGTTTGTGGGTGGATGTGATGGCGGTCTTGTTATTGTCGTGAAAACATGTATGAATTAGTCGCAATACGGTTTCAAAGTCAGTAGGATATCTAGGGGCAAATCTCCTTATCTCCCAATGCTTTTCTTACGGCACTTCCGCTCGTTAGATTTTGTCCTCTGATTGGTCGGCCCCGTCCCCCTCTTGTGTCATGTGGGTGTTTTTTGTTGTTATCCTCCATTTTGTTAACGCCTTCGGGCTTGCAATCGTTCCCCCCCTGTTCCCCCCGCATTGCCATTTATGGAATA
>NW_020438934.1:0-1418 GCF_000699045.2 Agrilus planipennis
GTAGTGCGTTTCACCGACGCAAATCTACTGCGTATTAAACTTTTTATTATGTAAGATTCGAGGTCAAGTGCTTCGCTCGCAGTCGGAAGACCATTAACCTCTCCAGGACCTTCCCTAGGACCGGTAACAGACACACAGGCCTATACGATCCGGGGTTGGTCAGATCCCTATCCGAGGACTTGAACAGAGTAACCACCCTCCCAAGCTTCCATTGTGTAGGGAAGACTCCGGTCTGCAGACATCGGTTGTAGAGGCACTGAACGTGCGCAGGGGCCACCTTCCCCAGCCGCTTGACCATTTTGGATGGTATCCTATCTACTCCGGGAGCCTTACCGGGTTTCAGTCTGCCAACACTTTCAGGAGGAGCTCGGTGCTTTCTCTCCAGATTCGGCCGACGTTGTCGCCTACCCTGATCTCTCCAAGCGCTACGGTCTTATTCTTCCCGCGGCAGATCTTGTAGACCTGTCCCCACGGGTCGCGGTTTCCCTCAACGTTGACAAACTCCCGCCAACTCGTTTCGTGTTCGGCTTTCACGGCTTTGTTGTAGGATCGGACACCTTCTCTATAGTCCCTTTGCAGGTCCTCCACATTCGGTTGTCCTCTCCTTCGTGCTTTCTGGACCCTTTCCCTCCTACGCCTCAGGGTATTCCTTTGGTTTCGGAGGTCGTTCGTTCACCAGGGAGGTAATGCCCTGGCAGACCGCTTAACCCTTCTCAGTACCTGGTCATTCGCGTCCACCAACCATCCTTGCAGCCGAGCAACCATCTCGTCGAGGGGTAGCCTCTCAAAGTCAGTATGATTTATTAATTAAATATTTACATGATGCCGCTGCTCCACCTTTCGGTACTACAGCGGCGGTCTTTCGAAATTATATATTTACAAAAGAGATATATGCGCTATTTTAATTATTTAAGACTAAAACTAATAGTAAACTAATTAACTCGATATAACTACAATCTCTACTTTTTCCCCTCCGTCTGCTCTTCTCGCGGGAGAAAAACGCCAAAACCTTCGAAAGTAATTTATTGTTTATTTTTACATAAGTCAATTTATTGGTGAGCAGAGAGGGAGGAGGGCCTGCATTAATTATACTTACATTGAGTTAAGATGCCCCGTTTCGAACAAGCAATACGATGTTTCCACATGTGGAAATTATTTATTAAAGATAGAATGTAACTAAACGAGTTGTACAAATGTATTGCATATTCGTATCGGAGCATCCGATGAAAATTAAAATATCGCATATCAAAATATTTACAAAGAGAAAAAATGTACCACTAGGAGAGTTAGAGTTCGCTTCAGTGCAGCCTGGGAAATATTTACATGTGGTCCAGCATTCGCTGCAAGGGTTGGGGAAACCCAGAAAAACCCAACCAGACCACTACAAACTCTTACCCATAACGTTGCTTCGGCACCAA
>NW_020438934.1:7277-15890 GCF_000699045.2 Agrilus planipennis
TAGTTGATCTTTTTTGGTGCTCGTCAAATAGTTTACATTTATTGAGAGATTTTAAAGTTCTTCAATTTACAACGCGATCAGATCATTTTCCTATCATTATAACGTTTGATAAAATTTTGAATGAGACTCAGGACAACCTAATGGAGAAATTGATATGGAGAGATAACCGCGCAACAGAATTTAAAGATCAACCTGCGTTCCACCCGGACGTCTGTAAAATTTTTGATTCCGTCGATAATATGAACGACAGTCTTATTAATGCGATCCTCGATTTTTTGAAAAGACAGAAAATGCTAATAAGAAACCTTGGTTCGACGCTGACTGCAAACAATAAAAAAGTCAAATGAATAACGCCTTATCCATCTGCAAAAAAAATCATATTCATTTCATTTCAATTTCAACAACAATTATATTATCGCAAGAAATACTTTCTAAAAATAAACAAGAAATATTTGAATTATTTACAATAACAGCTACTTTAGGAATATTACACGATTTATAAATTACCATGTTATTTTTTGCAAAACCAACAACTCTCGATCTATTGACCGTAGGTTCTTGTACAGAACAAATATCTAATTTTTTATCTAAAATAACTTTCAAGAGATTGCTAGTAGCCGCCTTGCCCTTACCTAAATTGATTTGGCCTAAATTTAAAACGAAATCCGCGTCGGGGCTATTTTTATGGTTTTTAATTTCCATAAAAATCTATGTTTGACAGGATTGAATTTTTAATCCTGTTCATTGTCGGGCAAGACGGGCTTTTAGCGTCGTGGTCGGTATTAACTGGCGCATGTTCTTTGTCCCTATTTGACCTAATGCAAACGACGCAGGAAGTAGTTTTGGACTTACAGTCTCGGAAACTGTGTTTTCCGCCGCACTTACCGCAAATTTGATCTTTCACTTTACAATTTTTAGATAAATGACCAAAATCATAACACTGAAAGCACTGCAGCATGGAGAAGTGGTCCCTAACGAAAACCCTTTGCCAATTTAAGTAAATCGGCCTATCTAATAATTTCCTCCTTAAAATGGGATTTACCTCGAAAACCGCGCTATAAAAATATTTATTTCCCCTGCTCTCAAAAACCGCTAATTGTTTAAAGTCTGTCTTAAATTTATTGACATCATTGCCGCAGTGTTCGTCTACAAAATCGTTGTGCCCCAATATGGTTTCGTCAAAGTCAGTCAGAGGACTGACCTTTTGAAGTACTGCCTCCTCCCATTCTGCCCAACAGGCTTCCCTAATGGGCCATGCTGGAAGAGCGGACGGCTCTCCGGTGGTATTGTTGGCTGCACTGTCTGTGGTCTCAATAAGGATGGGATTGTGATCGCTAGAGGACCAGGTTGGTTCTATCCTCCAAGCGCCTTTTCCGCGCAGCCCCCTTGCGAGGGTGACGTCAATATCGCTCTCCGCTACTGTCGTCTCGTATGTAAACGTCTCCGACCGTACGTTGAGAACCTCCAACTCATGGGTTAGGATAACCTGCTCCAGGCTTTCCCCCCTCTCTACCTTCATACTACGGCCCGACATGCCCTTGCTATGCCACAGGTGTGACTCAGCGTTGGCATCCAGGCCGATCAATACCGCTCGTTGTCTGCTTCTCTCAAGGACCCGTTCGATACTCCGTATGCTGTCCTCGATGTCGCCACCAAATTGGCAATATTGAGAGCAGACCTACAACTCCCCGAACGGGCCGTTCAGATAAGCGAACGCCTCACACCTGGTTAGTTGTTGGCCTAGATCGACTACGTCAATCTCGGAGTTGTCAACCGCTTTGGGATCTTCCCCACCTTGCTTCCCTACGATCACCATTCCCTAGGGAAGTCCTCGGACACCGCCATCTGCGGCATATGGCTCTTGCAGCAAGGCAACGCTGATCTCGTTCTCGCGCATAAGCACACCGACTTCGCACATGACCACATAGGATCTCCTACAGTTCAGCTGGAGAACTTCTATTGTCGTGTTCACCATCACGCGTATTTGCTTGCCCTTTCCTGCATTACTGCTATGAATAACGGGCAGGTTGCCGCCTTGGTCGAGTAATCATGCGGCAACTTCCCTGCCTTGCAGTTCACACAGCTTATGGGCTTGTCGCAGCCCCTTTGCTGGTGATACACTCACACCACAGCGGAAGCCCAGCGCGGAGACGGTGCTTCTGCAGGTTGCCTTCTTGTGTCCGAACCCTAGACACTTAAAGCAACGTAGTACGTCTTGAGTGTCCTCGACTCTGCATGACTGCATGCACCTCTTGTACCTTTCCGCATTGCAGGAGCTGGCCTCCTACTTTTGATCGCCATCCGGGAAGCAAACTCCTCGGGTGGGATCACATCCCCCAGGTTCTTGACCTGGAAATCCCTGAGGACCTCCTGGTCTGATAGGGCAGCAGGTACATCCTTTATGAGGACTTTTGGCCCTATCTTCTTCGGGGTGTTGACCGAGAGACCCTGCTTCTTGAGCTCTTCTCTCTTTAGCAGGTTTTCTGCCTCGGCGGAGGTCTTCGTCTCAATGACGACTCCCTCCTTCACCCTTCGCAGCGCACACACCCGGACTCGTCCGAGTGCACCACCAACTGCCAATACTTTGACCTTGACCTCGTCTGCGGAGAGTTTGCCGTCTAGTGACCTCACGATCACCGGGACGCCCTTCTCCTTCGAGGCAGCCCTATTACTAGGCTTGGCCGTCTTCTTAGTGTCCTTTAATACAGGGCGACTAGGCTTTGGAGCTTTAGCCGGGGTCGGTTTACTCGACTTTGGCTTCCCCCCTCGCACTTTGTCCGCAAACGACACCCCTGGTTGTACCACCTGGGGAGCGGCAGCGACCGGACGTGCCGCCATCGCTATCTCTTTCTCAACCAGAGCTTCCAATAGGATGCCCTCGCACTCGGCGTGCCTGTCCAGAATGAACTTGGCAGCCAATTTAGAGATTTTGTAGCCTTCATCGAAGACAAAGCTACGGAGACTCTCACCGATCGGCCTTATCTTCTCCAGCTCCTTTGCCCGGCGTTCCTTACGAGCTCCCCCCGTTTCCGAGGATCTCGTAGGGGTGACAACTTATGGGGATTTAACGTGCAACACCTTACCATCTGATGGTAAATCAACACGTCAAACCACCACAGCTGAGCCGTGATGGAATGAAAAGGGCTCGCCGGGGTCTCCCCTCCGTCAGACGGATTGGTCCCGGGAAGTCACCGATGTGGTTCGGACTGGTGCATCAGCCGTCGCCGGTGGGTCTATCCATGCCCCGCTTAGTACGTAATTGTTTGAGGTCATGGTATTGGCGTCTACCGATGACCTCGTGATCCAGCACGCGGACCGTCAACCACTGCCCCCACGAGTCCATTCCTCAACATGCGCGCCCCGGGCTTGGGAGGCCTAATCCCATGGTACCAGGGCGTCACTGGTTTGCCATCCCAGCAGAGGGGTGATACTGCACTCGCTTTACCTCGCTAGTCCTCTTCGGGTTCGTGGGGGCGATACTCCCCAAAGCAGTGATGGGTGCATGCTTGACGCAGCCGGCGCGCCAGTACTCACGGTCCCATACTACCCCCGTGCTTATCATTCTTTTCTACTCTTAGTTCTCTATACTCGCTACGGGGCTACAGCAAGAAGCCGCCGCCTTCTTTAAAAAAGCCTCCAGGCGAACTCTCTCAGGGCATCATGGCTCTCTATTATTGTCTGGACTTGGCCCACATTCGGTTCTCCCGTGAGGTCCCAAAATACGCCGAGATGTAAAAGGTCTCGGATATCGTCGTAGAGCGGGCACCTGACCACCAAGTGTTCCCAACTTTCGGCGGGGTCCCCACATAAACACGCCTCATTTTCTGTCAATCCTCTCTGGTACAAGAACCCGTTCATGCTACCATGTCCGGTGATCAAGTACCCCGCTGCCATGTTTGGATCAATCCATCCGCTCGACCTAACAGTACGAACGTCTGGAATGAAGCGGTGTGTGACTCGGCCGTTTACCGACAGGTCCCATCCGTCTTGCCACTTTCGTAACATCCTTCTCTCTAACACTTTGCGCACCCCTGGTTCCGACAGGCCGGCGATTTCATCATTGCTGACTACGTCTACGGGCTCCATCGGTATCCCACGGCTCGCCTTGAAAGTGAGCGCCCGCCTCTCTGCCTCCAGTACCCGCGGGGTCTCTCCCATGAGTACCTGCATCGCATCGGTAGAGACGGTTAGACACTCCTTCAAGCACGCCAGGAGTGCTACCCTTTCACATCGCCTTATTAGGTTCTTTCCAACCACCGTACGGAACGTCTGGTACCAAACGCTTGACCCGTACAGGGCCCACGCAGTCAGGAGGCCTTAAAACACACAGCGAACTGCCCGCTTACCCAGCCCCCACTCCGTGCGCAGGACTCTTCGCAGGGGCCCTACTACTTTTAATAGTTTGCCCCTTAATGCTTCGAGGTGTGGCCGAAAAGCCAACCTCTCTCCTACGCACACACCGAGGTATTTCACGGTGCGCACATACTCTACTGTGAAGTTGCCGCTTCTCACCACTGGCGGCCGAGTATCAGCCAGCCTTCCCTTAAGCAGCATACAACACGTCTTCTGGGTCGAAACGGAAACGCCAACCGTCTCTCCCCACCTCACAGCTACACCTAGAGCAATGCTACCTCGGTGTTCCAACTCCTTTCTGCTGCTGCCCTCGCCTAAGACCAATAGATCATCGGCAAAGGCAAAAACACTCGTCCCCTCTGTCTCATATTCTCTCAATAGGACATCCATCATCAGATTCCAGCATTCCGGACCGATGACGGAGCCTTGGGGACATCCTCTTTTGACCTGCCTACTCACCTGGGTTCGTGGTCCGTAGGCTCTCACTTCTCTATCGTGGAAGTAGCTTCGCCACAAGGCTAATTCTTCACACCCCACTCGTTGGAGCCTCGCGACAATACGGCTCCAGTGCAAGTTGTCAAACACGCTTGCGAATTCGATGAACAGGCCTAGCACGTAACGTTTTTCGGACCTGCTCACCGTCCGCTTCACTTCATACCAGGCACTCTCGGTGCTCTGGCCAGGCTTGAAACCGAACTGCTTTTCACTTTGCTGGTTGCCCAGTTTAGCTCGCAGTCGGAAGACCATCAGTCTCTCCTGGACCTTCCCCAAGACCGGTAACAGACACACAGGCCTATACGATCCGGGGTTGGTCAGATCTCTATCGGGGGACTTGAGTAATGTAATTACCCTCCCAAGTTTTCACTGTGTATGGAAGACTCCGGTCTGCAAGCATCGGTCGTAGAGGCACTGAACGTGCGCGAGGGCCACCTTCCATAGTCGCTTGACCATTTCAGGTAGTATCCCATCTACTCCGGGGCTTCACCGGGTCTCAGCCTGCCAACGGCAGTCTCAACTTCTTCCCTGTCAAAATGCTCATCGGACCTCCTGTACTCAGGCTCCTCTCGATCTGGTTGAGGACCTTCGGGGAACCACGCCTTCAGGAGGAGCTCGGTGCTCTGTCTTCAGGTTCGGCCGACTTCGTCGCCTACCCTGATCTCTCCTAGCGCTACGCTCTTGTTTTTGCCGCGGCAGATCTTGTAGACCTGTCCCCACGGGTCGCGGTTGCCCTCTACCTTGACAAACTCCCGCCAACTCCTTTCCTTTTCGGTTCTCACTGCTTTGGCGTAGGAGTGGATGCCCTCTCTGTAGGCCCATTGCAGGACCTCCACGTCCGGATTTCCTATCCTTCGTGCTCTCTGGACTCGTTTCCTCCTACGCCTCAGGGCATTCCTTTGGTTTCTGAGGTCGTTTGTCCACCAGGGAGGTATTGCCCTCGTAAGCTGCCTAGCCCTTCTCAATGCCTGGTCATTCGCGTTCACCACCCATCGCTGCAGCCGAGCAACCATCTCGCCGAGGGATAGCCTCTCGAAGTCAGCCATAGGACTGACCCTTTGAAGTACCGCCTCCTCCCAGTCAGTTCAACAGGCTTCCCTGATGGACCACGCTGGAAGAGCGGATGGCTCTCCGGTGGTAATGTTGGCTGCACACACAGTGATCTCAATCAGGATGGGATTGTAATCGCTAGAGGACCAGGTTGGTTCTATTCTCCATGCGACATTTCCGCGCAGCCCCCTTGCGAGGGTGACGTCAATGTGTCAATGTCGCTCTCCCCTACGGCCGTCTCGTATGTGGACGTTTCCGACCGTACGTTTAGAACCTCTAACTCATTGGCCAGGATCACCTGTTCCAGGCTCTCCCCTCTCGCAACTTTTGCACTTCGGCCCGTCATGACTTTGCTGTGCCACAGATGCGACTCAGCGTTGGCGTCAAGGCCGATCAGCAGCGCTCTCCGTCTGCTTCTCTCCACGACCCGCTCGATACTCCGTATGCTGTTCTCAATATCGCCAGCGAACTGACAATATTGGGAAAAGGCATACAACTCACCGAACGGTCCGCTCAGATAGGCAAGCGCCTCATACCTGGTCAGGTCTTGGCTTAGATCGTCTACGTCGACCTTCGAGCTGTCTATCATTACAACCGCTTTGGGATCTTCTCCACCCTGCTTTCCCACAATCACCATCCCCGAGGGCAGTCCTCGGACACCGCCGTCCACGGCATATGGCTCTTGTAGCAAGGCAACACTAATCCCGTTCTCACGCATAAGCACGCCGACTTCGCACATGAGCACATAGGATCTCCTACAGTTCAGCTGGAGAACTCTTATGGTCGTGTTCGCCATCACGCGTATCGACTTGCTCTATCCTGCACTGACATTTTGAGAACAAGGCAGGATCTTGCCTTGGTCAGGTGACCGTGTGGCAATTTCCGCGTCCGACGGTTCACACAGCTAATTGGCCTGTCGCAAGCCGTTCGCTGGTGTCCCTCCTCTCCACAGCGGAAGCAAAGCGCGGGATGCTGTTTTGTGCCCGAACCCTAGGCACTTAAAACAGCGCAGTATGTCGTCGGTGTCCTCGACCCTAGACGACTGCATGCCGAGGTACACCCTTCTCTCTCTAAGTACGGTCTCTTTTACCCGAGGGGTTACCTCGAGCGTTACCCAGCACTCACTATCCGGGCATGCACCACTTTCACACGTACGTACTGCAGGAGCCTTCTTCCTACTACGTATTGGGCCCCTCTGCGACCGACTCCTTCGATCTCGGGACCCTCTCCACCCTGACGACCAGGTTCTTGGCGGGTTTGGGCACGTCGACCTTGGCCATAGCCTTGGACACCAAACCCTTACCGCCCTTCACCTTCCTAGAGGGGTGTCCTAATTGCCTTGGAGGCTTTCGCCCCTTCCGCACCCTCCCCCCTTTTGCCGCCACCCTTGGCCCTGGCCTTGGGCTTTTCGACTCTTGTCCACGGCCCGTACTCCTCCTCAGAGGAATCCGTGTCGTGGACTCTTCTCACTACACCCTCAGCAAGGCTTTGGGCTCTCGCCCTCAACCTGGTGCGGGGAGCACCACTGGACAGCCGCTCTGTCGCCTCGCCCTCACTTGCGTGCTCGGCCAGGACGCCTCCGTTCGCGCGGCGCGTCTGGGACCTTGCACCACCACCACCCACGGGCTTTGGACCCGAAAGGTGCTTCTCACCCGTGGGCTGAACCTCCACAGGTTCAGGCTTATCGGTCTCTGGCTGTATGACAGCGTCGGGCTCGTCATCGGACGAACAAGTCCTTCGCTGGCCGGTAGCTTCGCCAGACACCCCACACCGGCGTAGGGATGCCTCTCTCTCCGCAGAGCAGTCGCTGGATGAGGACCGGGTGGGGGCCTGCTCTAAAACCCCCCTCCCTGCCGGCTCTGCTCGATCCGAACGGGCTGAAGCAGTAAGTTTCTTACACTCGTTTGTCATTTTCATAGCAGAAGTTGGTGGTAGTTCTTAGCGCCTATCAAGCCTCTTTAAAGGATCTCCAGCAAGCTAGGTCGGGCTCCCCCACCACGGCAAGGTGACGACCAAGAGGGGGGGCGTAGGGGTGACAACTTATGGAGATTTAACGTGTGCCTCCTTACCACGGATGGTAAATTCACACGTCAAACCAACACAGCTGAGCCATGATGGTATGAAAGAGGACTCCCTGGGGTCTCCCCTCCGTCAGACGGTTTGGTCCCAGGAAGCCACCGATGCGGTGCCTGAGGGTTAACGAGGCGAGTAACCCCCTAGTTCGGGCCTATCTAACCCTTAAGCGTTGAATGCAGGGACTACACAATGAACCGGGCGATCCGATGCACAGTCCCCTAACCCAGCATGGCTTGTTCCATCTGCCACCTCGAGTCCAACAACAATTGGCGGGACAGTAATCGAAGCTAGACTCCTGTGGGCCTCCCGCCTCCCTAGTACCGGTATAGGCTCTCCGGTCGCCATCAGCTACTCCGGAGCACCCCTTGCAGGGTGACATCCGTTTTGCTGACTTTTCGGCGCCTGTCGAGGTTCCCATGCGATTGCCACTAATGGTGTTGGTGGCCCCGTGTTAGCCTACCTCGTCTGTGTACTTTCCCCTCGGGGCTTCCGCGGCGCTCTGTGGCACACCAGACGGGTGCTTCCGGACCTTCGTCCGTGTCCGTCGGCTGCTTCCCACAATCACTTTGCTTCCAGATGCCCGGGGGTCCTTTTGCTTCGCCATAACATCTGTATAGGTACTGAGCCCCCCCCCCCCCC
>NW_020438934.1:15921-27763 GCF_000699045.2 Agrilus planipennis
CCCCCCCCCCCCCCACCGCGACAAGGTCAGGACCCTGGGGAGGTCGAAGGGGTGACAATGAGCCGTTTGTTGTCTTGAACGCCGAATTTCAAAATGACAAGTATGGGCGCCAACTAGCGCGCAAAGTGTACCTACGCGCTACGCGACGCTCGTGCGAATGAGCGCCCCCTCTCCACGCCGCCCGCTATCATCCAGGCAACTGGCGCATTTGAATTGCATCATTGAATTCGTGCAGTGATTTCATTTGTTTTATTGTTTTGTGCGCAAAAAATCAAAACCCTAACCACGGAAGACACTTAAAAAAAATATTATAATTTACTTTTTTGGTAAGTATTTCTTTGTTATTGTGTATTTTGATGTGATAACATGAAATAAGTTGATTGTTAGGAACTCATAAAATACAGCCGTTAGTGTATGTTATGTTATGATAATCCGGGAAGTGCGTTGGATGTAGAGGGGATTCAATTGTGAAATGGAAGTCAAGGGAGTTGGCAAGAAGGAAAATACCTTTTCTATCACTATAGCGACAGCCTCAAGAGACGTGCTTGGCGCTGAGATCGCCTGCGACGATAGTTGAGACTTTTGGTTGGAGTAGAAGGGGAGGTTTGAAAGATCCTCTTCGTCTAGGGGGGAGTATAATGAGATAATCCTGACGGGGCCGGAAGTCGAAATAATTTCAATGCCAACTGCTTCTAAAGAATCGGTAGCCAAAGAGATAGGCTTGTGTTTGATAGAATTCCTAACGAGAATGGCAACGCTGCCGCTGTTGAGTTTTCAGTTCTGTAGACTGTGAAGTTTGGGACAAAAAGCTTGATTTTTTGGGATAAGAAATTCGCCGAATAAGATGATGGTATCGGCGAGAAAGAGACCCTCCAAGAGTGCACAGGACCCTTGGGGATAGCCATTTCCGAAATGGCAGGCGTCAGAAGCGAAAAACGCTTCTCTGTGGGCGTGGCTTCGGTTGGACGAGAAAACGACGGTTGTTTTGGTTAGTAGCGGGTTAATAGGAACGAAGAAGTAGGTACTAGGGAACGTTGCGTACTCGGTCCCCAAGACAATTAGGTTGGTTAAAGTAATTAAAAAGATTGAACTTACCTAAAAACGGCTGGGCTGCATTAATACTTTTAAATCACGTAGAAATTAAATTATACGTTGCTTCGGTCGGACGAGGAAACGACGATTGTTTTTAGTTGTTAAATGGGTTAAAGAGAACAAAGAAGTACAGGTCGGACGAAGAAAGTACTTACCCACTTATGGCCTATTTGGGTAAGTCATTAGGAACCGATACACTTTTAAGCTTTAAGTAGGCGTAAACTATAATTAAACATACATACAATTTTTTAGACATCTTTTAGAAGTGAGTTAGTTTAATATGAAATATTATTCTGAAAATTCATTTCTTGAATTCTTTTTTGCCCACTACACACTTGCTCAAATTAATGAGGAAAAATTTGTTGCTGTTGTCACACCCCCGCCGGGAATCGAACCCGGGCTCTTTGGCTTTACGCGCCAATGCTTTGACCACTAAGCTACGAGAGATGACAACAGCAACAACGACAAACCGTACTTATTAGGTCACAAATCCGTCGAACTAATATATACTATGATTAAACATACATACAATTTTTTTAGACATCTTTTAGAAGTGAGTTAGTTTAATATGAAATATTATTNTGGTCGCACCTGTTCAGGCCCCGAAATTGTGTAATCAATCAGCGATGCTTCATGACGTAGACATCTTTCGCTATCTTTTATTGATGGGAAAAAATATTGGTCAAAGATTACATCAATTCTCCGAGTGGAATATTTTGATACCATTTGCAAAAATTTCTTAGAAATACTCCCAGGGTAAAAAAGAGTGCTATTACCGCGTCCCAAAGGTCTCTATAAGTGGGGTTATCAGAGCATCTTCCTTTAATTACCAGGTAATAGATATTGCGTCGTCCGTCAGGCAAGCACAACAGTGTTTTTCCTTCTGTACTTGGTATTCAAGATGTTCCAAACCGCCAAACCTGCGTTTGAACTCGGGCGCGATACCACGGCTCATTCTGAGATCCTTTGAAACGCAATGGGCCAGAGAACAATTGCGTCACTCCAAATTTTCTGTTAACATGGGGGCCTTCGTTCATGAACTCTTCGAATGTGGGCACGGAAGGAGTAGTTCTTAATAATCTGGCCCGCGCCTCCACTTCATTTTCACCGGCGAATGGAGCCAAGCGATTAAAATGGACTACCTTCGGCTTCCCATTTGGAATTTTCTTAATTCGGTAGATCACATCGTAGTCGTAACTCCCTTCCAAAAAGGACACTGGCAGGTATTTCGCCAGTCGTTTCGTGGACAGATGAACGATATGCCATTAAGGATAAAGGCAAATAGCGATCCCAGTCCCTTTGGTGGTCAGACACCACCTTGGAGAGATGTTTAATCAAAGTCCGGTTCATTCGTTCAGCCATGCCGTCCGATTGTGGATGGAGTAGAGTGGTTCGAGTTTTCTTTATTCCTAAGAGCTCGCATATTCCACGGAATACAGCCGATTCGAAATTCTTCCCTTGGTCTGAGTGCAACTCCAAGGGCACCCCAAAACGACTGATCAACTCTTTCACCAGCTCCTCAACTATGGTTTCCGATTCTTGGTTCGGAAGGGCATAGGCTTCAACCCACTTGGTAAAATAGTCCATAACGACCACGATGTACTTGTTACTTTTCTCGGACTCTGGGAATGGACTCCCCACATCGATTGCGATTCGTTCGAAGGGGCCACCGACATTGTATTGACGCATTGGCGCCCTTGGCCTTTTCTGTGGTCCATTACACGCGGCACAGGTGGTACACTTCTTACACCAATCCTTGGCATCTTCTATAGTCTAAGAGCTAGCGCAAAGCTACCTGTATGTATTTGACCAGACCTGGGTTTTTGTGTGTTGAGGCCCCTATACCTACCATACATGAGATGGGGAGTCACTAAGCCCAGAGTGGTGGACGCGGCGGGCGCTCAGGTAAGACAGGTAAAAATTTTTGGCAAATTTTAAATTCATTTGACCACGTCTGCCATTTTGAAATTTGAAAATAGATTATTATTATTATCGGAAAATAACAATGGCAGACCATTATCACGCGTTCAACATTCTGGCAGACAGTTATGAAAGTGCTGAAAAAAATAAAATTTTGAAAGTAATTGACCAGATCTGCCATTGATATATTTTATTCATTAGAGTCTTAAAAACTTATTTTTGTCACGGCAGACTTTTTCATTAAGTACAAACTTCAGCAGACAACAAGACTTAGCTACTACATGGTCAGATGTATATGTATTACGTTCCCTGTCTTACATCAATGATTTACTTTATTAATGTTTTTTATGGTCATTTACATTTAATTTTGAAAACTATGGAATAAAATTTATAAGTTTGATGATATAAAAGTAAATACATTCGTAAAGAATCTCAAATATAAAGTTCTGTTGCAAATAACAAATCATCATTTAAATAATTAGTTTATTTTTTTATTTAAGAAACAATGAACAAAAATAATTTAAAAAAATAAATTATGCATGCATTAAAAAGTGTATATTTGCTTCCATTGCTTGAAATCTTCATTCATCATCATAATCGGAGTCATGTATGGCGTTGTGTGACTCGTCTTCATCATCCATTGAATCGGATTCTGTAAAAATAAAACGTAAATTATAGAATAAAAGAAATGTGTAAAGTGTTTCAAAAATATTTAGTAAAGAGTTAATCATTATAAACTTACCAGGGATCTTGGAGATTAAGTCACTCACAGAAGTTGGAAGTTGATCTCCTTCGAACCATTTAAAGACAAATTTGTCTTCTTGTTCAATCCAACCATAATCTAATGGATCTAACGTGGTGGGTTGATTTTTGTAAGCATTTTTCCAAAGAATTGAAATATAATGCGCTCTTCGAAGTTGCTGATAAAGCTCACTCTTACACGGTGGTATTGAGCTTGCATCAAAATTCACTATTTTCTTGGTGAAATTTTCATTAACGTTGGAAGGTTTATAATTACTGACGAAAAGTTGGTACCTTCCATCATCAACGTCAATAGATTTTTTTGCATTGTAGAGCTGGCATGTAAACTTCTGAATAGTGTTAAACACTTCGTTTAGCTGATCTTCTGTTAATTTTCTTCACCAAGAGTTGCAAATGCTTGTTGGAATTCCACATTTTTTTTCAGCAAAGTAAAAGGTCTTTTCTTTCCTTTATTAAAGAAAGCCGGATTGAAGTCACACCCAGTGAACGCATGAAAGCCGATTAAGCTTTTGGCTAATAATTCACCAAGCTCATTATAAATTTTTGTGACGTCAATGTACCTTTCATTGTTTCCTGTTCCATTGAGCATCCAAATATTAGAATTTGAATTTTGTAATTGTTTCATATTCCCAATCATTATAATTAAAATATCGGTATCAGAGGCTCTAATAACAATATTCGACTGCTCACTGATATTACAAGCATGATAGATAATCTTAGTATCAGCTTCTTCATGTGAAGGGCAACATAAATTTTCAACAACACTTGATTGAATCTTGTCATCAACAACTTGATACGATTGACAATTTAAAAGAATTTGTCGGTTACCCAAAAATGATTTCATTTCCTCACTACACCAATGATTCGTAAAAAAATCTACCAGAGCTTTCTTAAATTTAATATTCTTCAATTATTTTGCAAAATCTGATGGTCGCACCTGTTCAGGCCCCGAAATTGTGTAATCAATCAGCGATGCTTCATGACGTAGACATCTTTCGCTATCTTTTATTGATGGGAAAAAATATTGGTCAAAGATTACATCAATTCTCCGAGTGGAATATTTTGATACCATTTGCAAAAATTTCTTAGAAATACTCCCAAATGTTTTGGGAACTTCTTTCATAGAATGGAGAATAAAATATCCATCAATTAAGAATATATCTGTAGAAAGTGGTGGTTCCTGATCAATAGTTGGTTCAAGGCATTTTACAAGAACAGATTTATCAGTTTTACAAAAACCACCATCTAGATGACATAAAGCCAGAGGTACAGAAGATATTGGATATGCTAAAGTTTTGAGAACATCAATTTGATGGTCCATAGAAATTCCCAACAAACGCCCGAATAAATCTCGCTGTAACTTGATCTCTTGCTGCTTACCTCCAATTTTTACAGTCTTTTTCTTTGCAAGTTGACTCGAAAAGTTGTGTAGTGGTGTCTTTTTGATGGCTTTCTCAAATCTTTTTGGATCAGATACACATTCAGATATAAAACACGCTCGTAGGTCTTCACCAATTTTTTGGATATTTAAGAGAAATTCTTCGACTTGAGATGATGCAGCTTTACCTGAACTTATGTTAAACAATTGATCTGGCGGTAAATCTAAGCTGAAGGGATTCACATATTGATCAAATGAGTTGATAAATTTTTCAAGTTGTTGACAACTTTTCTTAATATTATGTGGCTGTAACTCTGCTGAAATATCTTGTTTTTTGGTAATTCCTAACTCATCCAACACGTGTGTAATTATACTTGAGCGAATGTCGTGACTCCTTGCCCACCGTTGGCGAGCTGAAATCAAATGAGTCAGATGTGTAATACCAGTAAGTGTTCTTGCAGCATCTGCATTAATAGTCTGCTCTAATGTAAGATCGATTGGCTGTCTTGAGAATAGCTTACTGGTACGCTTGATTCCAAAAAATCCTTTTTGAAAGTCTTGCTCTAAACCCGGATGAGTAGTGGGAACTTTGGTTAAATTATAATGGTATTGGACAGTCCATTTAGCATAATTTTGATGGTTACATACAAAAAATAAATTTATTATTTTTGGTAAAGTGTCTAAATACAATTGAAAGTCACCAATACGAATGCTCCTGCTCAATTGTAAATAATGATCAACGAGCTTGATGTAAGTCATATAAAATTGAGCTGTTTTACCATGTTCACCATTTAATGTTTACTGTTCGTAAATAGCGTAATCATTACAAAGCTCTTTCAAGTTTTCATTGTGAATAAAAAAAGTATCTGCTTGACAACTCTGCAATCGGTCAATCTCTTCGATGATATCTTCTGAAATTTGAATGTTTTTCTGTGTTAAAAAAGACCTAAAATGCATTATTTGTAGTCCTAAAGCCATCATTGGGTGTAATCTTTTACAACGATTAAAATGTTTGCCCTCAATGAAACTTGAAACAGATCCACTAGCAAGCATTTCGCTTTCAACCATGATGGTTGATAAGCCGCAATCATTGATAACTTTTCCGATGGCCTTAAAGTACGACATCATTATGTGAAAAGTGTATAAAGGTATTGAAGGTATTACTTTCGGTTGCTTGAATTTGCAGTGCAATCTTTGCAATAGCTAAATCATAAGTTACTTGCATGTACTCTTGATTCAACTCTTGTAAGGCAGACATGCATTGTTGCATTGTTGCCAAAACGACTGCATTGTTTGTTGGTGAGTGATTAATCGGAGTTAAATATGAAATCAATTGTCGTGGAGTGTCATCGATCATTATTCTACTGTTAAAACCAGTCCACATATGGGGTATTTGACAGTCCCAAAGCATGACTTAGCACCAAAATATTGTCAATCCGCTTGTAGAGGCTCCCGTGTACGATTATATTACCCTCTTCCTCACTTTCAGCTTGAATATTACTGGTTTTCTTGAGTTTTTTAGCACATTGTGGTAACTCAACATCAATTTCTGTGAAAGATCGTCTTCTAGGTCTACTGCCTGCATGTTCTTCTCCATTTTCTTCTTCTTCTTCTTCGTCTACATTGTCGTTTACGAGATTGGGATCAATATTTTGATAAATTATTCCAACTGTATCATGAAGAGTGTCCTTTCCATCCTTTGTTTCAACAAATCGGTCATAATTGTCATATCCCATACCTGCCACCAGGTTTTTATCTTTGTTAATTATCTCTGGGCATATTTCGGTACGTGAAACTGTTGAAAATGTTGCTTCTGTTTCAAGCTCTTCGATTGCAGTATAACTTATACAGTGACCGTAACGATTTATTATATCGACAACCTTACGACTGCTTGTAATACTTTTTAAAAGTAATGCCCAAACAGATGTGTTTTGAGGTCTTTATCGTATGTTTCCATTGTGAGTCATATATATTATATCCTGTGACAGAGATGATACATGATGTTGAAAAATGTCGCAATTCCGTTGTTTACGATGATAACCTCCAAGAATCGACGAGAAAAATTGAGAAATCATGGGCGGTGTAGTACATTCACCTTTTATTAGTCGTTGACTAGTCAAATGATCGGGTAATTTTTTTCTTTTTATGCCCAAAATTTCCGCTCGTAAAATGGCTGCGGCTTCTTGCAATACATCTTGGTCTTTTAAGTGCGCAAATAGTGATTCATCAATTACTGAAACGCCTATAGGGGCAACAACTTTTTTTTTTTTTTCGATACCAAAATTTGAACTTTATCTGCAAATTTCTTGTGAATTTTTTCTTGTAAATAGTGCGTGGTAAATATTGATGATGCGTCAGAGCCTCCGCTTAATTCTTTAAACATTTCGAAATACTCTTTATGTAGATAGCTCAAAAAATAACAACGTCCTCGCTTTATGACATTTTCTTCTATTAAGTAACAAATTTCTTTGTAAACTGTTTCATGGATTTCTCGGGAAACGTGCCATGAAGTACGGATAGGACTTTTTACCAGTGATTTTTTTTGATTTCTGAAATTTAGCCGGCAAACATCGTGATAATATACGTGAGATGAGAGAATACTTTGTATTTTTATCAAAGTTTCATTATAGATTTCGGTATCTGGCTTAAAGTTTGATAATATACTTTTTCAAATTGATTCTTATCTGAAGTACGCAATGGCTCATTTTTAGACCGATTTTGCTTTTCTTTTTTGTTACAAAAAAAACATAAATTCATGTTAGATGAAACGACTGGATCGGAAGCTTGAGCAGTCGGTGCTTCTTCTGAAACTTCAGATGGTCTCTCCTCCAACGGCTGTTCTGCTTCAGCCTCAATTTCTTTAGCTGCTTCTTCTGTTTCAGGAAGGCTCACGTCTTTTACCAGGGGATCATATACAGCTGTATCACTTATTATTAAATTATCAGATGATGTGGATGGCTGTTGAATTTCAGACGAAGACGTACTGGGTTGTGGAAGAACTTTTTTTTAACATCTGTCGAAAAAAATTGTCTTTTCAGAGCTGTAAATGTTTTATAACAACTACTATGATATCCCGAGTCATACATTTCGTCCGGTAAAACAACATCGTTATATTTTAATTTATGAAATTTTCGTAACCTCAAAATCTTTCGGCATTTTGATATAGTTTCTTCTGAAAATAATAGTACTTTATCAGTTTTTACCGTATCACAAAAAACACACTTCACTTCTTCTTTGTCACCCGACATAATATCAAATATATTAATTATATAAATGACAAATTAACGAAAATAAATAAAACAACACTATGTATTTTATTACATTCACAAAACACTAACAGTCACTGTATGAGAATTCACGACTATACTGAAAACATCTGGCAATAACCGTTAGAGTGGCAACCGAAAAGAACCCTCTCAGGTATAAACCCTAGACTATTTGAATGCTAGTAACTATATAAAATAAAAATACTATAGGTTAGAGTGAGAATAATAGTGATATATAGGAAAAACAAAAGATAGCTACAGAGATAGTACATGCATAGATCTGACCATGTAGTAGCTAAGTCTTGTTGTCTGCTGAAGTTTGCACTTAATGAAAAAGTCTGCCGTGACAAAAATAAGTTTTGAAGACTCTAATGAATAAAATATATCAATGGCAGATCTGGTCAATTACTTTCAAAATTTTATTTTTTTCAGCACTTTCATAACTGTCTGCCAGAATGTTGAACGCGTGATAATGGTCTGCCATTGTTATTTTCCGATAATAATAATAATCTATTTTCAAATTTCAAAATGGCAGACGTGGTCAAATGAATTTAAAATTTGCCAAAAATTTTTACCTGTCTTACCTGAGCGCCCGCCGCGTCCACCACTCTGGGCTTAGTGACTCCTCATCTCATGTATGGTAGGTATAGGGGCCTCAACACACAAAAACCCAGGTCTGGTCAAATACATACAGGTAGCTTTGCGCTAGCTCTTAGACTATTCCTTACAGTTCACCCAATAAAATCGCTCTCGAACTTTCCCAAGCGTCTTATTCACTCCAAAATGGCCACCAGATGATCCATCATGAAGATACTGCAACACCTCTCTAACTTTGTTTCGAGGAATAACCAGCTGCTTCCTATCTTCTTTCTCCATCTGGACTTTCAACAACACGCAGTACTTGGGTACAGGAAGAAACTTGCTGCCACGTTGGCCGTTTTCCGTCTTTTTTTCATTCTATTATCTTCTTTAAGTCCGGGTCGTTTTCTTGGTCGTGTTTTATATTGTCAGGTAACCATTCGTCATCGATTACCGTGACGCGTCGAATTGCCTCTTCGTATTTTTTCGTTCGATCACACTGCTTGCAGTCTGCTTGACAAGATCTTCTGGAATGTGCATCGGCATTTTTGTGTCCGGTTCCAGACCGGTGCTCCACGTCAAAATCATATTTCTGTAGCTTCTCAATCCATCGAGCTACCTGGCCCTCCGGATTCTTGAAATTCAGAAGCCACTTTAATGCTGCATGATCGGTGCGTAGGGTGAATTTTCGCCCATACAGGTATTTATAAAAGTGTTCTACACCTTTGACTACAGCCAGCATCTCTCGCCTAGTGACGCAGTAGTTTCTTTCGGCTTTCGATAAGGTTTAAGAAGAAAACTATTTATTTACACTAATTACTATTGAACTTAAAAACACTATTAAATTATTACTACTTCGGTAATTATTCTATTTATTTACAGTACTGTTACTATTCACTGTCCTATTTATTTCACTTCTATCACTTTTAATTTATCTCTTGATTTACTTCTGCGACGGTCAATTTATTTATTTTATAAGCCGCTCACACACACGTATGTCCGATCGCACACAATCACTCTCGCGGTCGCTACAATACTGTTTCTCAAATTGTTTATGATGTAACGGTATCTTATTTCTTTTATACCCGCTTCCCAGCATGTCAGTCTTTTTTCCACAGTAATTTTTAAAAGAGTATGTATTACAGACCGTATGACTATTTTCACAATAAATTCCGGATTATGAACTTCACATTCTGAGAAATTCAATAAGAAATAATTTTGTGAAAAATATTCTGATTCTACTGCTGATAGAAACATTTTTGTGTTGTGAATATGTAAGAAATTTTCCTCATTGTCTTGTAAATCTTTTTTGAATATTAAATACACATAGAGAACTATATTTGTGACTTTGTCCTTAGGAAATTTAACAGTCCTCTGCTTAAATTTCTTAGAGTATGTTTATCTTCAGCTACAAGATCGTCTGTATATATTATGTCTGACTTACATGTGTTACATCAAACTTTTTTTAATACAATAAGTATGTAATTACTAGCATTTCTGGCATTAGAGTTTCAATGTTAAGTTAATTTTTTCCGATTTACTAATTGACGGAATGTCGTCAACCTCACAAAATGATGCAATTGGCAAAGTTCCATAACAATTATATTTTAAAGTCATTAGATACTTTTTTGTGATTCGCTAGATATCACTCTTTTTGGTACACGCTTAAACATTTTGGACGAACACGCATAATCAGCATTATTATTATTCCTTGATATCTGCCTCGTGTGATAAAAGTCCCGGCTGGCAGTGAGTCACTCTTAAGTCCATACCGCTGCTCGGGATTGTTTACACTTGTGTCGATGAAATTAAGTTCGTGGCCAACAACCAGTTATAATTGTGGATTCAGGCAACGTATTATTAACAATGAGTTTTATTAAACTGTCCGCACTTCGGTTCGGCAACCGTTGGGAGGGAAGGAAGTGTATAAGAGTCATCTATTATTGTAATTAACCGCGCGACAATTTAAAAAATACGACAAACAATAAACAAGGAACTGATACAAAAGAATTTTTATTACACAAATTATTAATCAAAGCAATGAAAATTAAAACTAAATTTTATTACTTGTTACCAAAATTTTAACACTAAATACTGTCTTTGTACATAATAGTATTTTGCACTAAAATTCAATCTTTTCTGAATCACCTCGATGACCATGGTGTGGTATCCTTTTGGATCGAGATCCAATGAAACCGCTCGATTTCCATTATTTCCCTCAAAACAGGAATCGGACAAAATTTATAAAGACTAAATTTATTTTTCGTTAACAATGGCAAATGTGCAAAAACTTTAAAATGTTATTTTCAAGCAACATTTTCCTGTCCTTTATATAAACTAATAGATTATTCAGTTCTTTGAGAAATGCTTTAGACTCTATTAATTAAGGTGGTAGTTCGAGTTTTGCAAATAACAAGTAATTTTTTATACCATCAATGTCGTGTTCTAATTGTTGAATAATTTCTGATATAATTAATGCACGATTTATTATTTTGATCCGTGTTTAGGTTTTATTAATCCAGGGCTGTCATCACCTAAATTTCCGACGCCGGATAAACACAGCAAAAATCCCGGATATTTGGGCGAAATATGGTTTTATTCCCGGGCACCTCTGACACCTAACAAAACTAAAAACATATAGTTTGTTATTAAAATTGAATTAAGTAAGTATGTAACTGCAACAGATAATAAACATTTTTAATATAATTACACATTCTTTCTGAGGTAATATGGTAACAAAAATAATTAGAAACGTCTTTTTGGCGTTAATCAAATTATTATATGATACTACTAATAACCAACTAACTATAATACTTTATAATTTTAAAATAAACCACGCCAATGA
>NW_020438934.1:31417-50955 GCF_000699045.2 Agrilus planipennis
CCATGCATCGGTAGAGGTCGATCCGTTTAAAACCATATTCTTCGCGAGTTGAAAAGTCGCTGGCGTAGTTACGTAACTGTATCGTTCGAGGTCCGTGACAAATTCATCGGATGCCCCTCCCCCCCGAATATTAAGAAGTTGAACCAACAGTAATGGTATTTTTTTATTTTATAATACTTATTTATACACTTTTACTTTGTATGAGTTTAATAATAAATCAGTACGTGAAGTAGGTACATGCAAACTTTATAATTATAATTACTTGATTTTCTAATAATACACTTTAAATTAAAGGTATCTAATTTAAAGTACATATTGAACTGAAATCACAATTGCAGTTTAAGTACACAATTTTAATTCTTAAAATTCCTTTCTTCGGATATTCTGTTCAGCGAAAGTGTTAATGACATCAATCAAAATTTCGGGTAATAAAATTTTTGACGGATAGTATAGTCAAGTGTCTTAACCTTTCTTGTCCTATAGAATTTCTTAAATAAGTTTTTATCAATTTCAGTTTTTAAAATAATCACTCGGAACTAGCCGTTGTCACAGGAATGGTGAGAAATAACAAAAATGCAGTGTACACTTCAGGAAAGCTTGAAGATATAAAATGATTCTTTATAATTAATAAGTCAGCAAGTTTTCTTATAGAAGATGACGTTTCCATTTCGTGACTGAAATAGAATCGAAAACTGAGAATTTCCTTGGAAAACGAGATAGATATATCTTTTTCATATAGATGGACAAATGCTAAAGCCTTTTCCAATAAATCAGTATCACACAAATTTTCCAAAGTGGCAGGTTGCAAGACACTGAAGCACACTGACACAATTTCATTCTTTCGCAGGAAACGCGATTTCAGTTGATTAATGATGATGTCTAATACATGATAAAATACGTTCACTTTAAACAAGCTTTCATAATCTTGCAGACCATCGTCCTCACAAATTTCATCAAAATGATGATTCACTTTTGTCTGACGAATTTTAGGAAATTCACGGTTTGTAGACCATTTCACTGGAATAGTATTTACTTTACGGTTTTTAAATCTTCAAATTCATGTCGCTACTTTTCAAGTTCTTCTAGACAGATAATATATTTCATCGTTTAATACTATGGCCAAAAAAATTATAAATTTGTTGCAGTTTCGAATAATGTTTGTATTTCTATGACCTCTTTTACTGCATCTTTACCACCAAATTTAAATTATGACATTATGGCACAATGGACATACTCCACATTTGACTCTACATCTCTTATGAGTTTTTGAACTCCTCCATAAGTTCCTTTCATGGTATTCGCTCCATAAATAACAAGTAATTTTTTATACCATCAATGTCGTGTTCTAATTGTTGAATAATTTCTGATATAATTAATGCACGATTTATTATTTTGATCCGTGTTTAGGTTTTATTAATCCAGGGCTGTCATCACCTAAATTTCCGACGCCGGATAAACACAGCAAAAATCCCGGATATTTGGGCGAAATATGGTTTTATTCCCGGGCACCTCTGACACCTAACAAAACTAAAAACATATAGTTTGTTATTAAAATTGAATTAAGTAAGTATGTAACTGCAACAGATAATAAACATTTTTAATATAATTACACATTCTTTCTGAGGTAATATGGTAACAAAAATAATTAGAAACGTCTTTTTGGCGTTAATCAAATTATTATATGATACTACTAATAACCAACTAACTACAGGCCTGACGCTGGAAGCTGGCGGAAATTTTAAAATGGCGTGGATGCGCGGTGACAAAAGTAGGCAGTTTTAGGTATAATGATTGCAGCCCTCTTTCTTCAGTATTCCTATCAGCGGCGTAGATTAAATATTTAAAATAAATATNTTCCTTTTTTTTTAAGAAAGTTTAAAGTCGTTTAAGGTGAAATATTGTGCCCTATTTAGGCGTAAGTAAGTGTTAAATGATAGGTCATTTATAGTGTAGACATTTATTAAGGTAATACTGTGACAAAGAACATACTTTGACTTTGATAAATAACATTAGTAATTAAGCTTGGAAATCCGTTTTTGTTTCAAATTTAGGCATCACTTTCCTCGATTTTAACTTGGCTTTTATTTTAAAAAGTTACTTTAGATTGATAGGGAGTACATTGTTTTGGCTGTTAGAAAAATTTGAAGATTGTAGGAGTTAATAGGTTTTCCAGCAATCGGAAATGCAATCGTATGGCTTTCTTCTGCTGTATGTTGCGTTGATGATTGCTCTGCTTCTTAACTTATTTGTTTATTCCAGTATTCTTGTATTATATCATCAGCACCGTTAAGTATTTCATCTTCACAAGTATCCATTTCGAGTCTGCTCAAAGCGTCTGCTACGTTATCGTCTTTGCTTTTTTGTAATGGACTTCAAAAGCATACTCAGCGAGTCGAATTTTCTATCGTGCAAATCTTGAGTTTATTTCTTTTGCCGTGGTTAGCTATTTTAAGAGTTTGTGATCTGTTTCGATAATCCAACGTTTCCCAGAAAAGTATGGTCTAAAGTGCTAGCAAGAATCGACGACAGCTGGTAGTTCTTTCTCTATAGTTGCGTAATTTCTGTCAGATGTATTGAGTGTGCGTGAGTAGAACGCTATAGGTTGTCCATTTTGCGATAAAACGGATCCAATGGCGTAATTACTTACGTCTGTTGTTCAAAAGTTGCGGGTGCGTTCGTCAATCCAAAGAGCATTCGTGCGTATTTATAGTGTCCATTGTCCACTGTGAATGTTATCTTTTCAATGGAGTCCTTGGCTACTTCAATTTTGTGGAAACCTTGGACAAGGTCCAGCATCAAAAAAAATAAGTGCATTTTCCTAAATTGTCAAGAATTTCCTCAATTTTTGGCATGGAATATTTATCTTCTACAGTTTTTTCACTAAGACGTCTATAGTCAATTACATGTCCATATTTTTTCTCCCCTCTTGAGTTCATCTGTTTTGGAACAATTCAAATAGGGGAGCTGTAAGGGCTAATAGACGGTGTTATGATTCCATCATTTAAGAGCTTTTGAATTTGTTCTTGCTTTTTTTTTTTAAATTCTTCTGGTGTTATGTTTAACTTCATTAGCTAATGTTAATTTATCTTCATTAACTAATGTTAATTTATCTTCATTTTATGAAATATTTCCGCATACATATTTGTCAATTGCAATAATTTAGATAATTTAGAATTTTCTCTTATGTTTAAATGATTCATTCTTAAAAGCTCTTTTCTTTTTTTTCTCTAGTAAACGTAGCTTTTTATTATTTATTTTCTTGGTAGCCTTGCCAATCTTTTGATGTTACAACTGCTGGTATCTTCTCTACTTTCCGTTTTTTTGAGGTTGCGGGCTTAGGTTCTGGACAGAAAAGTACACGTTTGAAAGGGGGGTACAATTTCTTAGGGTGATCTTTACCAAGTCAGAATCAGGTGGATGAATAGTTATGACAGAGATGTCAAAAAGATTTGTTTTTGCCGAATCAAGGCCAGATTATTGAAGCGATTTTAGCGACTGGTAAGCACTTTTATTTTCTTTTCTTGGTATTACATATGGTTCATAAATCACCGGTTTATATACATCTGCTTCTACTAACATCTTGTTGAAAGTATTAGCTTCAGATTCGGGGATT
This sequence comes from Agrilus planipennis, assembly GCF_000699045.2. Lineage (NCBI taxonomy): Eukaryota > Metazoa > Arthropoda > Insecta > Coleoptera > Buprestidae > Agrilus > Agrilus planipennis. Next base: position 35,031 of record NW_020438934.1, read on the forward strand.
TGTTGGGCAGTGTTTAAGTCTTCTATAGAATTCTCAAAGGCGGATGGAGTGACTTGATTGATATTATTATTGACCTCCTCATGGTAAGGTATTTCATTTGTTGCATCTTCTGCAGATTTTTGTGATTGATCCTCTTTGTCACCATTCCAATTATTACTTGATTTGAAAATAATTAGTTTCTCTTTATCTATATATTCTCCATAAAATGTATTCCACCCTTTAATTCTTACAGTTTTTGCTGTTTCTTCACAATATCAATTTTCTGATTGGGAAATGTAATTGCATTGACGTCGTAGGGAACGAGGCCACATTTTTGGAACCCATTTTTCAAAATAGATGATGTAAGTTTCTATGGCAATAGTTTTTGTAAAAGTCTGCAAAAATTAATTTTTCTTAAAATTGGTGACTGACAATGATCGATGCGCCATTGATGAACTGCGTCTTTCCAATCATCTTTCAATGTCCGAAAAACAGCAACATTCATTGGCTGAATCAAGTACGCTGCATTTGGGTAAAGAGCTACTAGAATGATACCATTTTCTGCACAAAACCGGCTTATATGTATGGTCATATGTGATGGATGGCCACCAATGAAAAGAAAACGGGACGCGGAACTTTCATTCTGGTCAGCCATTTTTTAAAGATATTTGTAATGAACTCATAAAATGTTTGTCCCGTCGTCTATTAAGTTTAGATTAGTTTGAGTTTGAACTTAATAAACGTTTTTATTACTAGTTCACACAGTGCACAGTAAAAAACTTCTTCGACGACATAGTAGGCAAAACCGCATACAAAAGTGGCGCCATCTAGCTTTACAATCTATGAGTAGCATACAGCCTAGAATTAATTATAAAATTTTATGCAACATCATCCACCCGCTTTTCGATCTCCCAATACCCCATTCGTCAGGACCACTAAATGCTAACTCTCTTAAGAACACGTTTATATTTAAATATAAGCATTGGTGACACTACCTAACCTGCAGCATTCCCAATGATAAGAACAGTAAGACATTGTTTCTCATCTGGATCAACTTGTTAGTAAATGGTTTTGTCAAATTTTCTTGCCAATACCTTACTACCCTTTGGATTGAGGATGAATGCCGTTTCGTCTGCATTAAAAACTCTACAAGGATCTTGTAGAATATCCTCGGAGTTACTTTGTTGAAGGAAGCTGTACACTTCAGTGATCTATTTCTCAATTGACTCTTTTTTTACAGCTGCTCTGGTTGAAGTAAGGTTTTGTGCAAATCTTTGGCTTTTCTCAAGATTTCTTTTTAGGAAACCGGGAAGCCATGTTCTTTCAGGTTTGTTATCTTTCAATGGATTTTCAAGCTTCTCTTCTCTTCAACTACTCATAAATTAGTGGGTCTGTACGGGAAATCTCGCTTTCGCCACGTCTGTGATCCATTTCACAAGTAGGTATTCTTTTTTGTTCCGATAGCATGTACGGTTGGGGACCCATTTTCCTTTTTCGTGGTCTTGTGTCTCTTGATTAATACAATAAGGTCACTCTGGGAATATTATATTTTTTTGCTGTTGTAAAAAAGGTATTAAAATTAAGGCCCTGTGCTTAACAGTAGCAGTTGACATCAATGTCAATTACTAGAAAGCTTAGCTCTTTTGCTTTAGTGTTTGACACGAAAGATTATCCTCATTTACAGGTTAAAATTCCTTTTTTTTTAAGAAAGTTTAAAGTCGTTTAAGGTGAAATATTGTGCCCTATTTAGGCGTAAGTAAGTGTTAAATGATAGGTCATTTATAGTGTAGACATTTATTAAGGTAATACTGTGACAAAGAACATACTTTGACTTTGATAAATAACATTAGTAATTAAGCTTGGAAATCCGTTTTTGTTTCAAATTTAGGCATCACTTTCCTCGATTTTAACTTGGCTTTTATTTTAAAAAGTTACTTTAGATTGATAGGGAGTACATTGTTTTGGCTGTTAGAAAAATTTGAAGATTGTAGGAGTTAATAGGTTTTCCAGCAATCGGAAATGCAATCGTATGGCTTTCTTCTGCTGTATGTTGCGTTGATGATTGCTCTGCTTCTTAACTTATTTGTTTATTCCAGTATTCTTGTATTATATCATCAGCACCGTTAAGTATTTCATCTTCACAAGTATCCATTTCGAGTCTGCTCAAAGCGTCTGCTACGTTATCGTCTTTGCTTTTTTGTAATGGACTTCAAAAGCATACTCAGCGAGTCGAATTTTCTATCGTGCAAATCTTGAGTTTATTTCTTTTGCCGTGGTTAGCTATTTTAAGAGTTTGTGATCTGTTTCGATAATCCAACGTTTCCCAGAAAAGTATGGTCTAAAGTGCTAGCAAGAATCGACGACAGCTGGTAGTTCTTTCTCTATAGTTGCGTAATTTCTGTCAGATGTATTGAGTGTGCGTGAGTAGAACGCTATAGGTTGTCCATTTTGCGATAAAACGGATCCAATGGCGTAATTACTTACGTCTGTTGTTCAAAAGTTGCGGGTGCGTTCGTCAATCCAAAGAGCATTCGTGCGTATTTATAGTGTCCATTGTCCACTGTGAATGTTATCTTTTCAATGGAGTCCTTGGCTACTTCAATTTTGTGGAAACCTTGGACAAGGTCCAGCATCAAAAAAAATAAGTGCATTTTCCTAAATTGTCAAGAATTTCCTCAATTTTTGGCATGGAATATTTATCTTCTACAGTTTTTTCACTAAGACGTCTATAGTCAATTACATGTCGATATTTCTTCTCCCCACTTGAGTACATGCAAACTTTATAATTACTTGATTTTCTAATAATACACTTTAAATTAAAGGTATCTAATTTAAAGTACATATTGAACTGAAATCACAATTGCAGTTTAAGTACACAATTTTAATTCTTAAAATTCCTTTCTTCGGATATTCTGTTCAGCGAAAGTGTTAATGACATCAATCAAAATTTCGGGTAATAAAATTTTTGACGGATAGTATAGTCAAGTGTCTTAACCTTTCTTGTCCTATAGAATTTCTTAAATAAGTTTTTATCAATTTCAGTTTTTAAAATAATCACTCGGAACTAGCCGTTGTCACAGGAATGGTGAGAAATAACAAAAATGCAGTGTACACTTCAGGAAAGCTTGAAGATATAAAATGATTCTTTATAATTAATAAGTCAGCAAGTTTTCTTATAGAAGATGACGTTTCCATTTCGTGACTGAAATAGAATCGAAAACTGAGAATTTCCTTGGAAAACGAGATAGATATATCTTTTTCATATAGATGGACAAATGCTAAAGCCTTTTCCAATAAATCAGTATCACACAAATTTTCCAAAGTGGCAGGTTGCAAGACACTGAAGCACACTGACACAATTTCATTCTTTCGCAGGAAACGCGATTTCAGTTGATTAATGATGATGTCTAATACATGATAAAATACGTTCACTTTAAACAAGCTTTCATAATCTTGCAGACCATCGTCCTCACAAATTTCATCAAAATGATGATTCACTTTTGTCTGACGAATTTTAGGAAATTCACGGTTTGTAGACCATTTCACTGGAATAGTATTTACTTTACGGTTTTTAAATCTTCAAATTCATGTCGCTACTTTTCAAGTTCTTCTAGACAGATAATATATTTCATCGTTTAATACTATGGCCAAAAAAATTATAAATTTGTTGCAGTTTCGAATAATGTTTGTATTTCTATGACCTCTTTTACTGCATCTTTACCACCAAATTTAAATTATGACATTATGGCACAATGGACATACTCCACATTTGACTCTACATCTCTTATGAGTTTTTGAACTCCTCCATAAGTTCCTTTCATGGTATTCGCTCCATCGTATCCTTGTCCACGTCACTTATTTAAAGAAATACTTTTGTAATTATGGATTTTATTATCTTCTTGGACACTGCTAAGACAGTTTGATCCTTAACCTCATGAAATCCTAAAAATGACTCTTTAATTACGAGCGCCTTTGAAGTTCCATTTTCATCTTTCTCGATTACACACTAACGGTAAAGTTCACACAATTGATCTGTTTTGGAAATATCTTGAGTAGTATCAAATAAAATGGTTTGGCTACTATTTCATTTACCAGAGCATATCCACTTTTTGAACCAGAACAGCAGTGAGCTCATTTTGTATTTTTGGATTTAAGTATTTAATCTGGCCCTTAGGTTTGCTTAGCAACTCTTAAAATAGGATCGTATTTGGCTAATAACTCAACAACACAATTAAAAAAAATTCCTTTTGGACCGGAACCGTTGCGATATACCGTTTCTCCATGGCCACGAAAAGCTAAATTACAGGTTGAAAGTGTTAGAGTAAGTATTTTAATATTAATTTTGTAGCCTGTGATTACAGCCGATACCTACCGACGATGTAAATGATTATTTTTATAGGTAGATTAAAAATTAAAATGGTTGTTATCTTATAAATTATTTTAAATATTAGAATAAAACTCTTACCTTAGTCAAAATTTTAAAATTTTATAGAAAGTTTAAAGTCGTTTAAGGTGAAATATTGTGCCCTATTTAGGCGTAAGTAAGTGTTAAATGATAGGTCATTTATAGTGTAGACATTTATTAAGGTAATACTGTGACAAAGAACATACTTTGACTTTGATAAATAACATTAGTAATTAAGCTTGGAAATCCGTTTTTGTTTCAAATTTAGGCATCACTTTCCTCGATTTTAACTTGGCTTTTATTTTAAAAAGTTACTTTAGATTGATAGGGAGTACATTGTTTTGGCTGTTAGAAAAATTTGAAGATTGTAGGAGTTAATAGGTTTTCCAGCAATCGGAAATGCAATCGTATGGCTTTCTTCTGCTGTATGTTGCGTTGATGATTGCTCTGCTTCTTAACTTATTTGTTTATTCCAGTATTCTTGTATTATATCATCAGCACCGTTAAGTATTTCATCTTCACAAGTATCCATTTCGAGTCTGCTCAAAGCGTCTGCTACGTTATCGTCTTTGCTTTTTTGTAATGGACTTCAAAAGCATACTCAGCGAGTCGAATTTTCTATCGTGCAAATCTTGAGTTTATTTCTTTTGCCGTGGTTAGCTATTTTAAGAGTTTGTGATCTGTTTCGATAATCCAACGTTTCCCAGAAAAGTATGGTCTAAAGTGCTAGCAAGAATCGACGACAGCTGGTAGTTCTTTCTCTATAGTTGCGTAATTTCTGTCAGATGTATTGAGTGTGCGTGAGTAGAACGCTATAGGTTGTCCATTTTGCGATAAAACGGATCCAATGGCGTAATTACTTACGTCTGTTGTTCAAAAGTTGCGGGTGCGTTCGTCAATCCAAAGAGCATTCGTGCGTATTTATAGTGTCCATTGTCCACTGTGAATGTTATCTTTTCAATGGAGTCCTTGGCTACTTCAATTTTGTGGAAACCTTGGACAAGGTCCAGCATCAAAAAAAATAAGTGCATTTTCCTAAATTGTCAAGAATTTCCTCAATTTTTGGCATGGAATATTTATCTTCTACAGTTTTTTCACTAAGACGTCTATAGTCAATTACATGTCCATATTTTTTCTCCCCTCTTGAGTTCATCTGTTTTGGAACAATTCAAATAGGGGAGCTGTAAGGGCTAATAGACGGTGTTATGGTTCCATCGTTTAAGAGCTTTTGAATTTGTTCTTGCTTTTTTTTTTTAAATTCTTCTGGTGTTATGTTTAACTTCATTAGCTAATGTTAATTTATCTTCATTAACTAATGTTAATTTATCTTCATTTTATGAAATATTTCCGCATACATATTTGTCAATTGCAATAATTTAGATAATTTAGAATTTTCTCTTATGTTTAAATGATTCATTCTTAAAAGCTCTTTTCTTTTTTTTCTCTAGTAAACGTAGCTTTTTATTATTTATTTTCTTGGTAGCCTTGCCAATCTTTTGATGTTACAACTGCTGGTATCTTCTCTACTTTCCGTTTTTTTGAGGTTGCGGGCTTAGGTTCTGGACAGAAAAGTACACGTTTGAAAGGGGGGTACAATTTCTTAGGGTGATCTTTACCAAGTCAGAATCAGGTGGATGAATAGTTATGACAGAGATGTCAAAAAGATTTGTTTTTGCCGAATCAAGGCCAGATTATTGAAGCGATTTTAGCGACTGGTAAGCACTTTTATTTTCTTTTCTTGGTATTACATATGGTTCATAAATCACCGGTTTATATACATCTGCTTCTACTAACATCTTGTTGAAAGTATTAGCTTCAGATTCGGGGATTTGTTGGGCAGTGTTTAAGTCTTCTATAGAATTCTCAAAGGCGGATGGAGTGACTTGATTGATATTATTATTGACCTCCTCATGGTAAGGTATTTCATTTGTTGCATCTTCTGCAGATTTTTGTGATTGATCCTCTTTGTCACCATTCCAATTATTACTTGATTTGAAAATAATTAGTTTCTCTTTATCTATATATTCTCCATAAAATGTATTCCACCCTTTAATTCTTACAGTTTTTGCTGTTTCTTCACAATATCAATTTTCTGATTGGGAAATGTAATTGCATTGACGTCGTAGGGAACGAGGCCACATTTTTGGAACCCATTTTTCAAAATAGATGATGTAAGTTTCTATGGCAATAGTTTTTGTAAAAGTCTGCAAAAATTAATTTTTCTTAAAATTGGTGACTGACAATGATCGATGCGCCATTGATGAACTGCGTCTTTCCAATCATCTTTCAATGTCCGAAAAACAGCAACATTCATTGGCTGAATCAAGTACGCTGCATTTGGGTAAAGAGCTACTAGAATGATACCATTTTCTGCACAAAACCGGCTTATATGTATGGTCATATGTGATGGATGGCCACCAATGAAAAGAAAACGGGACGCGGAACTTTCATTCTGGTCAGCCATTTTTTAAAGATATTTGTAATGAACTCATAAAATGTTTGTCCCGTCGTCTATTAAGTTTAGATTAGTTTGAGTTTGAACTTAATAAACGTTTTTATTACTAGTTCACACAGTGCACAGTAAAAAACTTCTTCGACGACATAGTAGGCAAAACCGCATACAAAAGTGGCGCCATCTAGCTTTACAATCTATGAGTAGCATACAGCCTAGAATTAATTATAAAATTTTATGCAACATCATCCACCCGCTTTTCGATCTCCCAATACCCCATTCGTCAGGACCACTAAATGCTAACTCTCTTAAGAACACGTTTATATTTAAATATAAGCATTGGTGACACTACCTAACCTGCAGCATTCCCAATGATAAGAACAGTAAGACATTGTTTCTCATCTGGATCAACTTGTTAGTAAATGGTTTTGTCAAATTTTCTTGCCAATACCTTACTACCCTTTGGATTGAGGATGAATGCCGTTTCGTCTGCATTAAAAACTCTACAAGGATCTTGTAGAATATCCTCGGAGTTACTTTGTTGAAGGAAGCTGTACACTTCAGTGATCTATTTCTCAATTGACTCTTTTTTTACAGCTGCTCTGGTTGAAGTAAGGTTTTGTGCAAATCTTTGGCTTTTCTCAAGATTTCTTTTTAGGAAACCGGGAAGCCATGTTCTTTCAGGTTTGTTATCTTTCAATGGATTTTCAAGCTTCTCTTCTCTTCAACTACTCATAAATTAGTGGGTCTGTACGGGAAATCTCGCTTTCGCCACGTCTGTGATCCATTTCACAAGTAGGTATTCTTTTTTGTTCCGATAGCATGTACGGTTGGGGACCCATTTTCCTTTTTCGTGGTCTTGTGTCTCTTGATTAATACAATAAGGTCACTCTGGGAATATTATATTTTTTTGCTGTTGTAAAAAAGGTATTAAAATTAAGGCCCTGTGCTTAACAGTAGCAGTTGACATCAATGTCAATTACTAGAAAGCTTAGCTCTTTTGCTTTAGTGTTTGACACGAAAGATTATCCTCATTTACAGGTTAAAATTCCTTTTTTTTTAAGAACATTCAAATCTCCTATATCTCCACATCAAAATAAAACAACTACAATTACAATTACGCAGTTTCACTTATGAATTTTTTTTTATAAACTTACCTTCTTATCACTTACACTAAGTAAATTCACGACAAATAAACTCCATGCGACCATACGACACAAAAATGGCGGTTATGAACTTGCAGAATAGTTGTTATCTTTGAAATTTGTTTTTAAAAAACTGGAGAAAGGCTTCTTTTTCTTTCTTTTTTCTCTTATAGTACTTCGTGTGTATTAGCATAATTGTATAAAGTAGATAGCAAGTATTTCCTAATATTAACATATTTTCAATTTTTTTTTGTACACAAGACTTTATTTCATTTGTTATCATTAGTAAGTATGCCATTATAATAAGTAAAAAATGTAAACAATATATTCATGTATTCGTTTTCACTGGTAAGGGGGTGATGTAGAGGACACAAACTATTATTTTTCAGAGGACATAAATAAAACGTCTGTACAATAGCCGTAACTGGCCTTTGAACGTACAGGCGATTTATTTATGGTCCTCAATAAAAAATATCTTTTCGACAACTACCCACCGGGGGNCTTTTTTCTAAACCATTGAAGTTGGTTTGTAATAGAAGAGAATGACTTTGTTGAATGTCTAAGTTGATTTCTATGGTTTTTAATTTAGATAATAAAATACGTATTTGTGGTTTTGTTTCAAAAAGAGGCTAAATGCTTTTTATTGCTACGGTTGTCTCCCTTAGCAATCCTAGACGTTTGGCGTACAGACCCACAGTTGGGTTTACTTTTTCTAGATTATAGAGTCCGCTCCCAAAATCGAGGTCAGCAACCTGAATAATTTAATTTTTAATAGACGTAACTGTTCTGAATAGGTTCCCTAGTGTTTTTTGTACAAATGTTTCTATCGTTAAATATTTCAGCTATTGGTTAAGGACTGTTATATTTGAATTTTCTGTCAACTAACGTCTTTAGAAAAACCTTACCATTAACATGCAATTTCGATATTGAGTTTGAAGAGTTTTTATCATGTCTTAATTTTGATTTTTGTTTTGATTCTTTTTGATTGCTTCTTCACGTAAACTTTCTAACAATTTATTTTTATTATTCTCATTTTGGTTTTCTCCAGTTTCAACAAGTAAATTAGGTGGTTTGATTCCGAACGACAGTTCGAAGGGAGCGAATCGAAATTCTGTATAATTATTACTAACTTCGAAAACATATTAATAGTCTTTAGAACGAGAAAAAGATACTTCTGTAGAATGTTACGAAGTAGGTTTGGGGAAGGCTTCAAAATAAGTTTACCAAGACTTCGAGTTCCGAACAACAAATACACTTAATGATTGTCTATTCCTCTACATGGATACTAATAAATCACACTCGTATTCACAAAGTTGCACAGGAATTATTGTTACTTGCTTGTATAAAGAAAAGGATGATTACTTATTGGTCTTTATTGAAGGTAACTTCGAAACTCGTTACAAGTAACTGATGAGACTGCAAATGTAAGGCCTTATATACTATGCGATAAGGCTGCAATAGATAACATCAAGGGGTGGGTTAGATGGCTAATTTTTATCATTACTCCCTTCTTAAGTATTTTCACAATGAATCTTAAATAACAATTGAGAAAATACAACAATAAAATATAAGAGTTAATACATGCAAAGAATATCGATTAGAACATATTGTATAAAATAAGAATGTCACAATTTTATTTATTAGGCGAAGACCATTCAAGGTTATTTTTCGGTTTAGAGGCGTTTTGTTCTTGTAATAGTTTGGAAAAACGAATGCTAAGCACTTTACACAGAGCGGATACAGATGCTATCAACTGATTATGGAAATTGGCGATAGTCTCATCCTCTCCTTCTAACTCATCACTACAAGACAATGTTGACGTAATGATTGTATCGTGATGTCCTTGTTGGTGCACTTGTAGGTGAAATCGGTGGGTTTATTAATTGAAACATTTCGTTAGTTTCTATCCTGACAGTTTCGTTTTGACATAATCGGAACCATTGTTGTGCAAATAAGATGTTAAATTCACAAGATCCATCGTCTTTATGGCGGATTTGAGGTCGAACCGTTAAGAACACTATGTACATTTTTGACTTCTCTGAGTCCGTGAAAACCAATATATTGGAGTCTTTATCTACTGCCGCAAAGGAATGGGTAATGGTAATGGTAATGGGAAAGGGAATAGGGATGACTAATTTATGTAAATTATCGCTAGTAGGTATATATACTGTAATCACACGATAGAGCTTAAAATTGTCTTTAGAGATTAAGGGTATTTTAATAACAAAAGAATAACGAATTCAAAAGCATCAGCTGAATGAAATGAATGCCCAGTTTCTTATACCACCTTTGTGTTTTTCTATCACATGGATGGTATGCATTCATCTGATCTTGGTGGTCTACTCCACCCATATATTTGTTATAGTGAAAAATGGGGACTGGCTTTCCTTTAGTTCGATTTCTTCTATCTTCAAATTGGACCATTTCATTTCCGTGTTCGTTTGAAATATGCAAAACTTCCCGTTTATCTTTCCACTTGGCAATCAATACATTATTAGAATACATGGCAGCTGTTTTACCCTTCTTCAATTTTTTTGCAACAAGTTCTTTGGGATTGTTTGTCCTTTTTGAATTCCGAGTCCCAGTGCAGTAAGTGCTACGATTATTCAATTTGTCCGCCAAGTCAAAAGAGTTGTAGAAATTATCTAAATAAACAGAATTTCGAGAGTCTAAATAATTTTTCAAAAGTTCTAGAACTACTTTTGTAGTATGGCCTCTCCCTCCAATCTCATTATCTAATGCCCCGGTATACACCAAACATTTCAAAATAGTACCACTTGGTTCTGTTATTATATACAATTTGATTCCGTATTTATAGCGTTTGTTTTTTATGTATTGGCGAAACAGCAAACGGCCTCGCCATAATACCATGGACTCGTCAATTGAAAGTTATTGCCCAGGGTAATATAATGCAGCCATCTTGTTGTTGAAAAAATCTATAACAGGCATTATTTTGTATAGTCAATCTTTCTGTTCAAGTAAGTTTCTTGTAAAATGTAGACACCTCAGTATCAGCAGGAATCGATCACGACCCATATGTTGCGAAAAACATGTTAAATTAAATAATGGGTGGCCCTTCCAATAGTCTTGAAGGCGATTTAGTCTAATTGTTTGTATGAAGCACTAACCCAATAAACCTTAACATTTCAGAAGAACTAACAGGCTTCCATTTAGTAATTCTAGACTTCTCCGTAACATCTTCAGAGAAAAACACCGTTTCTGCATAATCATTTGTTTCATTTACAATTAAGTCTACAAATTCATCGTCCAATACTGCACGGAAATAGTCTATTGGCTCATTACCAGGTATTGCTTGCAGTAGTTGATTAGTTTCTGAAAATGGGAAATTATTCATTTCGAAGGGACATCTGACCAATTTGGAACAATGTTACTTGTTGTTGGAGGAGCAATAGGTATTTGAGCTTGTGGTTTCTGTACAGTCGGCAAAATCATGCCTACGGTATTACTAACATTTAATGTATTTTATGCAAATTAAAAAGAAGTTTCTACCTTGATCATTATTATCCGTATCTGTACTATCATCTGACTCATCGTCACACACAAAATCGCTATCCATCATCGCTAAACATTACTTCATCATCAGATCCCTCCAAAATCGACAGTAATTTATCTTTTGTAAGCTTTTTCCGGTTTTGAAACGTAATTTTGCATTTTTTTGCATTAGATGGCCCCGCCTCATTGGTATCCATTATAAACCACTTAATTTAAAAAAAAAATACCAAACGAAGAAAATTTTATGACGCCTTAGTACCTTGCTTACACGCTACTCCATGTACGTACCCCCACACGCAGTGCTCACTATTGTATTTGCAATAGAACGGAAAACGCAAAACGACCTGTGTCACAGATCCGTGACGGGCGCACATGGCTCAAAACATTTACGTTACGGATCCGTGCCATGCGCAGTGAAAGTGTTAAGTCATCGTTGGGTAAATGGAATATTTCGTGGTATTTCATAATAATAGGGACTAGAGATTTTTCCGCCTTATTTAAATTATCGATGCGTAATTGTTTCATTAGCTCTGTTTGTCTGTCTGGTGTGTTGTCTTTCCTCTGTCAATTAAAAGTCTGCATTCTTATCCAAATATGTTGATTTTAATAAAAGGTAGTTTACAATAACCAGAAAGATTTTTTAAATATTTACCTAACTGTATAGATGACGGGCTTGAAATTAATCGGAATCTGTGCCGTCTGTCACAGCTTCTGGATAAGAGTTTAAATTACAATTATTTATTATCCTGTTCTACTAAATCGGTTACGAGTATTGTCCTATCCTTTTGTTCGCGTTTATATTTGAAACAAGATTCTTTTATACGGCCTAATTTTTCACAATAAGAACAACTTTTGGATGTGTCTACGCCGTGTGACGTCTACTTTCCCCATCTTTTTCAGTAGCACGGAAATTAACAATTTGTTCGAACTATAAACAATAATTCATTGCATTTTCAATGTCTTCGTATTTATTTTTGTATGGCAAGATTGTTAATCTCTGGCTGAAGTTTTTTTATAAACATAAAACAGCTAATTGATCGAATATGTTAGAGTCTACTTTACGGGTTTCTCCTCTTAATTTTTGTATTTCTATTATGATCAATTCTCTTAGAGGGGCCATTTTTGATACTATTCTTTTACTGATCTACATTTACTACAATCCACAGAGAACATTTCCCATAAGAGGTGTTCAAATGACTTGTCTTTTGTGTATAATGAATCAAATGTTAATATAATGTCGTCTACATTATAAAATGACTTATTTATTACAGCTTTTAATGCACGACTTTCTAATTTACTAAAAATTTACTAGAATACCTCGTTGTTCAGCAGAACAACATTCATGTAGATTTTGAACAGCTTGTGTAAATAAAGAATATTTAATCGTGTTATAACCTCCAAATTTCGGAATGGCGCCTAACATTAATTTAAAGACCACATTGTCTAATTCTACAGACGCTGGAGTGGCGACATCGCCGCTTGAGAATAGGTGAATCAGAACTCGTATGGGAGAGATTTGTTTGTTCTTCTAAATAATTTTCTAATTGCTCAATTTTGGAAGGTATAGGAAATAGTTGCGACAAATAGATAATTTAAAATTCCTACCTTATAATTGCTGAAGATTATGTACTGGAATATTCTTATTTTTCGACGTTGTTCCGGACTCGTCGGGATGATTTGAGAGGATACCTGCGGCTTGGCGGAGTATCTTCATGGATTAGATAGTAGACGGTGTCTTTTATGATGACGTTACTTACACTTTCAGCACTCCGTTTCTTTTGGGTCATGATGTTGACTTTGACTCTTACGGATTTTTTTATTGATGAAGATCCTACTAACTGCGCCAGTGTTACGAAGTAGGCTTGGGGAAGGCTTCAAAATAGAAGTTTACCAAGACTTGGAGTTTTGAACAACAAATACACTTGATGGTTGTCTATTAGCAGAGACGTTCCTCTACATGGACACTAATAAGTCACTCACGTATTCACAAAGTTGCACAGGAATTATAATTACTTATTGGTCTTTGTTGAAGGTAACTTCGAAACTCGTAACAAACAACTAATGAGACTACAAATAATGGGGTGGGGTAGATGGCTAATTCTTATCAAGAGTTTCTAATTTTATTTATATTACTATCTAATAATACTGTATTTACCATTGTTTCATTATTTTGAACATGAAAAATAATTATTGTTTATGTATCGAGAAGAAATTCATTCATTATTTCTATTCTACTATTTACATTACTGTTTGATACCTGATTTAAATCGTCATCCAAAATTTCGTTAATATTGAAAGCTATTATTTGTTGGCAAAATTGTTCCCCATTATTTGTTCCATCCTATCCTCATTATTATTTTCATTTTGTTCCCTACCCTCAGTAATATAAATACGAGAAAGTGCATCAGCATTTGTACTCGCCTTGCCCTACCTGTATACGACCTTGTATTCGTACTCATCAAGATTTAATCGCCAGTGCATCAATCGCGAACTTGGGTGCTTTACGAAAAAGAGCCATTTAAGCCATTTTAAATTTCCTTCCATATAAATATGAACGAAAGTTGTTAACATAAAATTTTTATTGAAGTTTGGATATTGTAAAAAACTGCGGAACTGAAGGACAAGCTTTTAATTTATCGCCATTGTTCCAGTTAAAAGTTTCATTTTTCTTTTAATAATATTGATAAAAGTTTAGCGAGATTTGCGCAATTTGGAATAAATTTCCTATAATAACTGATAGAGCCAAAAAAATATTAATTTATTTGAGTACTGAGAAATTTTGTATAGCCCTTATTTTTTAAAGGTTGACTTTTATCCCATCAGACGAAACCACATGCCTTAAAAATTTGGTTTTATTTACCAATAATTCTGACTCTTCTAACTATTCTCTTAATTTATGTTCGTACAATCTTTTAAAAACATTTTCGAATTTTATATTATGATCAGTTAATAAAATACCTTAAACAATTATGTCATCGATGTAAACCATGCATTGCGTTGAAAAGTCGCTGGCGCAGTTACGTAACTGTATCGTTCGAGGTTCGTGACAAATTCATCGGATGCCCCTCCCCCCCGAATATTAAGAAGTTGAACCAACAGTAATGGTATTTTTTTATTTTATAATACTTATTTATACACTTTTACTTTGTATGAGTTTAATAATAAATCAGTACGTGAAGTAGGTACATGCAAACTTTATAATTACTTGATTTTCTAATAATACACTTTAAATTAAAGGTACCTAATTTAAAGTACACATTGAACTGAAATGACAGTTTAAGTACACAATTAAATCACTGAAATTCCTTTCTTTATACTTTCTGTTCAGCGAAAGTGTTAATGACATCAATTAAAGTTCAAATTTCGGGTCATAGAATTTTTGATGGATACTATAGTCAAGTGGCTTAACCTTTCTTGTCCCATTGAATTTCTTAAATAGGTTTTTATCAAATTCAGTTTTTAAAATGATCACTCGACACTAGCCGTAGTCACAGGAACGGTGAGAAATAACAAAAATGCAGTACACACATCAGGAAAGCTTGAAGATATAAAATGATACTTGACGTTTCCATTTCGTGTCTAAAAGAGAATCAAAAATTGAGAATTTCCTTGGAAAACGAGATAGATATATCTTTTTTATACAGATGGACAAATGCTAAAGCCTTTTCCAATAAATCAGTATCATTCAAAATTTGCAAAGTGGCAGGTTGCAAGACACTGAAATTGGACGCAATTTCATTCTTTCGAAGGAAACGCGATTTCAGTTGATTAATGATGATGTCTAATACACGATAGAATACGTTCACTTTAAACAAGCTTTCATGATCTTGGCGACGTTCGTCCTCACAAATTTCATCAAAATGATGTTTCACTTTTCTCTGACGAATATTAGGAAATTCAGGGTTTACAGACCATTTCACTGCAATAGTATTTACTTTACGGTTTTTAAATCTTCAAATTCATGTCGCTACTTTTCAAGTTCTTCTAGACAGATAATCTATTTCATCGTTTAATACTATGGCCAAAAAAATTATAAATTTGTTGCACAGTTTCGAATAATGTTTGTATTTCTATGACCTTTTTTACTACATCTTTACCACCAAATTTAAATTATGAGCAGCACAATGGACATACTCCGCATTTGACTCTACATCTCTTATGAGTTTTTGAACTCCTCCATAAGTTCCTTTCATGGTATTCGCTCCATCGTATCCTTGTCCACGTCACTTATTCAAAGAAATACTTTTGTAATTATGGATTTTATTATCTGCTTGGACACTGCTAAGGCAGTTTGATCCTTAACCTCATGAAATCCTAAAAATGACTCTTTAATTACGAGCGCCTTTGAAGTTCCATTTTCATCTTTCTCGATTACACACTAACGGTAAAGTTCACACAATTGATCTGTTTTGGAAATATCTTGAGTAGTAT
>NW_020438934.1:55101-67540 GCF_000699045.2 Agrilus planipennis
ATGTAGAGGACACAAACTAGTATTTTTCAGAGGACATAAATAAAACGTCTGTACAATAGCCGTAACTGGCCTTTGAACGTACAGGCGATTTATTTATGGTCCTCAATAAAAAATATCTTTTCGACAACTACCCACCGGGGGTAACTTTCTAAAAGTTGACCCTGGTGTATGAAAAATTGAAGACTGGATAGTCGGTCAGAGAATAACACATTGAAAGGTCCTCTAGTTCTCCTCACTTCTCAAAATCAAATAAAAAAGGAAATTAAAATAATTCATACGACTATACATCAGTTTTATTTACGACTACCGAGTTTCCCAAACCAATCTGTTTCGAGCTTCTGTCCAACCTGTTGAAAGATTAGCTGTGACTTTAAGGTAAGTACTTGTTACCATAATAAAATACTCAAAATTATTTATCAACATTTATTTAAAAAAAATTACATTTTTTATTGAAAGTAAGAAAATCGTCTAAAACACGGTTTTCATTGGATGAATCATTCGTCTGTATATAAATCTGCTGAGAAGAGGGCCGTTCCTCTACCAAATACGACTGTTCGATATTAGAAGAGGGTTCCTCTACTAAATAGGACTGTTGGATATTTGACTGACCGGGTTGTGTTTGAAAAGGAGATTGCACTACTGGGTACAACGGGATAGGAGTAGTATGTTGCGAATCTGATGAAGTAAAAGAATGCGATGTTCCTGGGCGGTTTGAGCCGAGCCTTGAAATTTCAATGGCTTTTTGTAGCACCTCTTGAAATATTAATTTTTACTTGATAGAAAATGTATTAGTAATCGGCAACAGTGAACTGAAAAACGCAATGTCATCGTTTTGCATAACTTTTGCATTCTCTTCATCATGTCAAACTCATCTTCATGGCGATTTTTTTGACGTTGTTTTTGCGTGGATTTTTGTCCATGGTTAGAGGCAGGTCTTTGACTGTTACGGTTAATGATCGAATCATCGGAATTCGAAGATTGAGGTTCAACAGTTCCTTCATTTCCGGTAGGTTGAGATATAACAGCTCCTTTGTTTTCAGCAGTTTCATTTTGGTTTGGCTCCTCATTTAACAAAATTGAATCCTCCGTATTCAATTCTCGTTTATTATCCAGAAATTTCATAAACTCGAAATAAACATATGTCTTCCTTTTTTTACCTCCAGATCCAGACGGCATCTTTAATGTAGCGTTACACCTCATTTAAGCGTCTCGCGCAGTTTTCCACCTCTGCTGCACTTGTTTTTCTGTAAAATAGGATTAATAATTTTTTTTGTGTCAGATACTTTGTGACGGGAGAGACATATAAAGATCTTCATTTTAGCTACCGTTTAGGAGCTTCAACTATTGGTGAAATCGTAAAAGAAGTCTCTAAGAACATTTGGACTCTGCTCCACGAAGAGTGTCTTTCGATACCTGATACACAGGAAGGGTGGATAAAAATCGCTGCTGGTTTTGAAAATATAGCAAATTTCCCTAACTGCATCGGTTGTATAGATGGGAAGCATGTCAGAATAATTTGCCATGAATATAGTTGAAGTCTGTATTCAAATTATAAAAAATTTTATTCTGTAGTTCTGTTGGCTATGTGTGATTCTGACTATCGCTACACCTATATAAATATGGGAGCATATGGAACAGATCCTGATTCAAATATTTTTCGGAGAAGTTCATTATTTACGAAATTACAAAACGGAGGAATAATATTGCCTTCACCAAAACCACTGCCTCACACTACAGAACCCCTCCCATATATGATTATCGGCGATGCCGCGTTTGGTATATCGAACAAAATTTTAAGCCCTTGTGCACGAAGTAATCTGACATATAAGAAAAAGATATTTAATTATTGATTAAGCCGTGCTAGAAGGTATATTGAGTCTACATTTGGAATAATGAGTAATAAATTTAATTTCGTTTCTCCTGTTGGTAGCGTAACGTGGCAAGATACTTGTATTTTTTAATTAAATCGTATTTTACAACAATAATGATGTTCTATTTACTTCCCTATATCCTTTTTCTCACTGGCAGACTTATCGTCGAAATCCGGAATTATTTCTTTACAAACTTCTTGCCAAGCACTTATTTTAGCATGACGGTTTTTATGAAATGGAGACGATAAATCCCATAGTGCCGAACGAAGCCGCATTTCACTAATAAGGCGCTCTGTGTCAATATTCATTTTTGCTTTGAGTGTACATACACTGGAGGCATCCATACAATCTCAATCTGGACCGACGGCTCGACTGACCGTACGGGCGCTGACCGTCGGTCGGGCACTATTTCCGTTCTGTTTTAGTGGCGGAAAATGGGGAGCTCTGTTACGAAGTGAACGGATCACTTTCCAAGTGCTTCGGAGGTGAGTTTCTTCNCTGCTTGGACACTGCTAAGGCAGTTTGATCCTTAACCTCATGAAATCCTAAAAATGACTCTTTAATTACGAGCGCCTTTGAAGTTCCATTTTCATTTTCATCTTTCTCGATTACACACTAACGGTAAAGTTCACACAATTGATCTGTTTTGGAAATATCTTGAGTAGTATCAAATAAAATGGTGTGGTTACTATTTCATTTACCAGAGCATATCCACTTTTTGAACCAGAACAGCAATGAGCTCATTTTGTATTTTTGGATTTAAGTATTTAATCTGGCCCTTAGGTTTGCTTAGCAACTCTTAAAATAGGATCGTATTTGGCTAATAACTCAACAACACAATTAAAAAAAATTCCTTTTGGACCGGAACCGTTGCGATNGTCTAATTAAAACAAAGCATTGCGATGGCCCCAGCGGGTGTTGACGCAATGTGATTTCTGCCCAGTGCTCTGAATGTCAACGTGAAGAAATTCAAGCAAGCGCGGGTAAACGGCGGGAGTAACTATGACTCTCCCGCACGTACCCGGGTGCGGCCCCCCGTTATGGGGGGAGATGGCAGGGTCCGGCAGCAATGCCACCCGAGAGTCGGGGATCGGTCTTCGGACCGTGAGCCAATCGCCATCGGGAAAGCCCCGCGGACCAGCCCTCCGCGGGGGACAGAAGGGGCTCAAGAGAGAAATAGAGAAGCCTCGGACGAGGAGGGATACGGTTCCGTCCCTCCGGGAAGGCTCAGGCCACGACGGGGAACCACAGTTGACAACCTGGCAATGCCCACGGATTTTGAGACGGCACGAGGGGGGATGGGTTCGCCCCCAACAAGAAGACTCAGGCCGAGGCCCGGGCAAAGAGATCTAGAGATACCCGGCTCCTCCTCGGACCTGTTATTGGAGTTGCCATTCACTGACCGGGTGTGCAGTGTATGTCTCCACACTGCAAGAGGCAACTTCATGGCATTCAGCCTGAGAGATGAAGTGAGGCATGTTTCAGAGGTTCATCCGAACCTCAGGCCGGTCTATAAGTGCACGAACTGTCAAAAGACCTACCGGTCGAAACATGCCGCTGAATGCCATATGCCCAAGTGCACTGGGCCAACTCCCCCACTTGAAGGCGATGTGTTCAAGTGTAATTCTTGTGGGAAGGAGTATAAGACACAGCGTGGACTTTCTCAGCATGAAGTCCACGAGCACCCGCTCGTTCGCAACGAAGCCAGGGCTGCTGGAACCGAAAAGAGCAAGGAGATGCGAGATCGAAGAGGGGAGAAGTTTAGGGTCTTCTCTCCGCAAGAGGTCGCGCTGATGTTAGATCTCGAGATTCGGTTCCAGAACGAGCGGCACATCGCTAAATGTATGGAGCAATTCCTGCCGAATAAAACCCTAAAACAGATTCGGGACAAGAGAGCTATGGAGAATTACAAGAGAAGGCGCGACGAAGTGTTGTCCCGAGCTCGTCGCGAAAGGCAGGATGCGGGGGGTGAGGAGCCGCAGTTGGAGCCTGAGGCTGCGGCTGAAATCCCGGTAAGCCCCCCGCCGGACTCTGTCTCGGCGGAGCCTGCGTGGCGTCCGAAGGTCCCCGAGATAGTGGTCATTGAAACAGACCCCGACTCTCCAACTGACCTCGCTTGGAGAGAGAGACTCATAACGACAGCCCTGGCACAGTCCGTGAATGTATCGAAGGCAGTCTCATCGGGGTCAGCAGCAATTGTCCAGCTGCTGCGGGATGCCCTCCAGTACGCACTCGAACTTCAAGGGGCGGTCCCCCAGGCTCATCTCGATCACATCTATGAGTGCGTGCTTACTTACCTGTTGGCTGGAACAGGTAAGGGCGGAAGGAAGCAAAAACATCCCAAGAAAAGGGCGAGAGACAGGAATGCTTACCGACGGTATGTCTATGCCCCAACCCAGGACCTGTATAAGAAAAACCCAGGCCTGCTTGCCAAATATGTGAGGGAGGATGTGCGTTGGTACGGTGATACCAACCAGATCGAGAAGAATGACATCCGCCAGCTGTACCAGGAGTTATGGGGGACCGAGTCGGTGGTACAGCTACCTCACATCGATGGAGATCCAGTCCCGCCCATTGAGTTGGACGACATCCTTAGGCCCTTTACAGCTAAGGAAATAAGGACTAGGATCTCCAAAACAAAGTCAGACTCGGCTGCCGTCCCTGATGGACTTAGGAAGGGACGGCAGTCAGTATCTTTCATGGAATAGTCAATTTTATTAAATACAATTTAGACGAATCCCAAATTTACAAAGAGGGCATATATCTACTATTGTTATCTGAAACAACAACCCACTATTATTGTCGGCAGTTAATAGGTGTCACGATTTTTCTAACACGGAATTTGTATATAAATTAAATTAAGTTTCTGATTAAAAACAAAAAAATATGAAATCACATTCGGCGATTTTAAAATTGACATTCTTGATCTCGATAGCATTAGTTTCGTGAACACCTTAAAGATTTGTTAGAATAAGGCTTTTTCTCTGACTTCCAAACCATTGCTCGATGATCCAGTAAACAGAATAAAGGAGGACCATACGTTGACAATTTGATGACTTAGAGAACGAATGGAATTGCAATAAAAGTCCGCAACTGTAAATATATTAGGTCTTAAACAAAACGAGAGTAGGAAATATTAGATATCAAAGGAGATTGGAGGAGGTGTAGCAATAGCATTGAAAAGCGGCGGCTGGCACTAGCTACGAAAGCTAAAAACGGTGGATTGATAGCTACTAGACCTAAAAACGGCGAATAGGTAGCTACTAGCGCAAAAAGCGGTGGGTCGAGACTAAGTAGCTACTAAAGCTACTGCATTTTTTTTGTGCCCTTGGCTAGAGGGGAAATCTTCAAAAGGCCCCTCGCAATTGGTTCTATATGTGAGGTAGTATGAGGTTTTTACTCAACCCCTCTTCTTCAAGTTCCAGTCCTTGGACTTCTCCTTGAAATCTTAAACAGAGACTTTCGCATATGTTTAGATAAATAGATAACTTATACCATATGAACCATAATGAGCCATATGTTTCTTTAACATCTAGAACATAATAATAGTGTTATACATTCGTTATGTATATCTTGTTTCAATATAAACAAATATATGTAACTGGTGTAGAATGTAAACATACATATAGAATCTGTATGTGGTAATAAATAAACAAACTATTGTAAAGGGAATATCGAAATGGTTAGTGGGAGTTGTGTTTGAGCAATGACCTATTAAAACCTTTGTTTGCTCAATGTGTCTTACTATTTTGCGTACCAGCGCGTTCTGGTGGGCTTGGCAGGTTGCAAGCGTCTTCGTTGCCATCTCTCTAAGTAGGTTCTTTAGCCAAGGTCCCGGTGAAGCATCGCATTTAAAACGACCCAAGGAGCATCCGCAGCAAGCCTCAACGCTCTGTGTGTTCGAAGTAGACGTCGAACGTCGCGGTCTACCTGATCGATTCTGTGGTCGTCGACTAGATGAGGAGCATCGGCAAATACAAACACCTTCAATGAATCATTCTTGGGATGAGGGAAAAAACAATTTTTGTCATGTCGAATTAATTTTTGACCAAAGTCCTGTATTGCCTCTACTCATATTACAGTGCCTACCGCTGTGCAATTAGCTTCATAATGTTTTGAAATGATAGAGTTTAGTCATCGGTTAATCGAAGTCATAAAAAACTGGTTGTTTCCAATTATCAATAAGACCATGCGCAAATACTGTCTGACAATGTTTATGAGAACCACTTGTTTTTTGTTCTGTATTGTCTATATCTATTCTGTTTGAGAGATATATCTTATCAAATGACAAAACACATAATTTTTCTATCTGTTTCATCTGCAATGACTTCTTATTCATTAAAGTAATGATGTCATTTAAAATTCCTGGTTCTACTGAAAATTTTGCAGCCCATTTACGCAAAGTTGAAACTGCAGACAAGGGGTAGTTATATGACCTTAAATAACGGTAGACCTTAGGGCTAAAACTAAGTAACGATATTGCTGACGCGATATCTTCTCGTAACCATCGTATTGTTTTATTTACGCGATGGAGTATTTTTTTCAGTTGACCAGGTGTAAAAATTTTTCCAAACACAATGTGCTTTGGCGGCAGGTTTTTGAGGACTCTGTTTCGAATTCGGTCAGGGCCAGGGGCTTTCCTCTTTTTCAGAGAACGGATAGTAAAGGAGATTTCATGGGGTGTAGTGCTGAAGTCGGAATATAAGGGAACGAAGTTCTGGGAGCCGGCTTTGGTGCGCTCGTAGAAGTCGGCAAGGTCCGCTGGATTAGGTAGTGGGGAGCACTGGAGACATAAAAGAGGCTGGAAATAGTGCCCCACCGATGGTTAGCGCTGACCGTACGTCTTGACAGTCAGCGCTGACCGTCAGTGTTACGCTGACGGCGAACTGCGTCGCGTGTGTACACTTAACAAAAAAATGAATCCTTTTGCTGTAAATGCTCTAATATGTGCGTGTTATTTTTTTTTTGTCCAAACGACGGAATAGATGGCGGCAAAGATATCATATACACCCAATGTTTGTAGAACGGTTAATTGAAGGCGAATTCTGCAAACTATTTTGGAGGTTGCAAAAATACGAGGAAATGTTTTTTGATTTTTTCAAGATGTCAATCAGAAGTTGCAATGAACTGCAAGCAAGGTTACATGATACTTTTAAACATTCCAATCTGCTTCGAGCTTCTGTCCAACCTGTTAAAAAAGATTAGCTGTGACTTTAAGGTTAGTACTTGTTACAATAATAAAATACTCAATTTTTTTTTTATCAACATTTACTTTAAAAAAATTACATTTTTTTATTGCAAGTAAGAAAATCGTCTAAAACACGGTTTTCATTGGATGAATCATTCGTCTGTATATAAATCTGCTGAGAAGAGGGCCGTTCCTCTACCAAATACGACTGTTCGATATTAGAAGAGGGTTCCTCTACTAAATAGGACTGTTGGATATTTGACTGACCGGGTTGTGTTTGAAAAGGAGATTGCACTACTGGGTACAACGGGATAGGAGTAGTATGTTGCGAATCTGATGAAGTAAAAGAATGCGATGTTCCTGGGCGGTTTGAGCCGAGCCTTGAAATTTCAATGGCTTTTTGTAGCACCTCTTGAAATATTAATTTTTACTTGATAGAAAATGTATTAGTAATCGGCAACAGTGAACTGAAAAACGCAATGTCATCGTTTTGCATAACTTTTGCATTCTCTTCATCATGTCAAACTCATCTTCATGGCGATTTTTTTGACGTTGTTTTTGCGTGGATTTTTGTCCATGGTTAGAGGCAGGTCTTTGACTGTTACGGTTAATGATCGAATCATCGGAATTCGAAGATTGAGGTTCAACAGTTCCTTCATTTCCGGTAGGTTGAGATATAACAGCTCCTTTGTTTTCAGCAGTTTCATTTTGGTTTGGCTCCTCATTTAACAAAATTGAATCCTCCGTATTCAATTCTCGTTTATTATCCAGAAATTTCATAAACTCGAAATAAACATATGTCTTCCTTTTTTTACCTCCAGATCCAGACGGCATCTTTAATGTAGCGTTACACCTCATTTAAGCGTCTCGCGCAGTTTTCCACCTCTGCTGCACTTGTTTTTCTGTAAAATAGGATTAATAATTTTTTTTGTGTCAGATACTTTGTGACGGGAGAGACATATAAAGATCTTCATTTTAGCTACCGTTTAGGAGCTTCAACTATTGGTGAAATCGTAAAAGAAGTCTCTAAGAACATTTGGACTCTGCTCCACGAAGAGTGTCTTTCGATACCTGATACACAGGAAGGGTGGATAAAAATCGCTGCTGGTTTTGAAAATATAGCAAATTTCCCTAACTGCATCGGTTGTATAGATGGGAAGCATGTCAGAATAATTTGCCATGAATATAGTTGAAGTCTGTATTCAAATTATAAAAAATTTTATTCTGTAGTTCTGTTGGCTATGTGTGATTCTGACTATCGCTACACCTATATAAATATGGGAGCATATGGAACAGATCCTGATTCAAATATTTTTCGGAGAAGTTCATTATTTACGAAATTACAAAACGGAGGAATAATATTGCCTTCACCAAAACCACTGCCTCACACTACAGAACCCCTCCCATATATGATTATCGGCGATGCCGCGTTTGGTATATCGAACAAAATTTTAAGCCCTTGTGCACGAAGTAATCTGACATATAAGAAAAAGATATTTAATTATTGATTAAGCCGTGCTAGAAGGTATATTGAGTCTACATTTGGAATAATGAGTAATAAATTTAATTTCGTTTCTCCTGTTGGTAGCGTAACGTGGCAAGATACTTGTATTTTTTAATTAAATCGTATTTTACAACAATAATGATGTTCTATTTACTTCCCTATATCCTTTTTCTCACTGGCAGACTTATCGTCGAAATCCGGAATTATTTCTTTACAAACTTCTTGCCAAGCACTTATTTTAGCATGACGGTTTTTATGAAATGGAGACGATAAATCCCATAGTGCCGAACGAAGCCGCATTTCACTAATAAGGCGCTCTGTGTCAATATTCATTTTTGCTTTGAGTGTACATACACTGGAGGCATCCATACAATCTCAATCTGGACCGACGGCTCGACTGACCGTACGGGCGCTGACCGTCGGTCGGGCACTATTTCCGTTCTGTTTTAGTGGCGGAAAATGGGGAGCTCTGTTACGAAGTGAACGGATCACTTTCCAAGTGCTTCGGAGGTGAGTTTCTTCCTGAGCGATATAATCATCGAAGGATGCGCTGCAGAATTCAATGAGACGAGTTTTTAATTCTCGTTGAAGGGCGTCTATTCTGCACGTTGCGCGGGGACGCGGTGTCTACTCCACAGACGTCGGGCCTTGTTTTTCCTCTTAAGGAGGTCAAGAATGTCTGTAGGAAGGGTTTCGTCTTTGTTGAACGTGGGGCGGGAGGTGGTAGAGAGGTCGATAGCGTTTGAAAGGAGTTCCGCTATTGTGTGAATTGGAGTGCACTTGAATGAAGATGTTTCGAGGGTGTGACGGAGGTGTAGCCAATCTAGTGACGTGATTGGGTTTGGGCGGGGTTGTTGATTGGGCGGTCGACTTCAATCAGGGCTGGAAGGTGGTCCGAACTTAACGCGTCAATGACGATAGGATCGGCGGAAAGTGTAACTTTTTTGTAACGAAGGGATGTCAGGGAATTGATTGTGGGGGGCAGGGAGGAACGTGGGGTCAGGAGGCGCTTCAACTGTGGGCTTGAAGTCAAGAATTTTGGCAAGAACGGAGGTGCCTTTACTATTGGTTTGTCGACAATCCCAAGAGATGTGTTTAGCGTTGAGATCGCCGGCGACGATAGTTGGAACGCCTGGGGGGAAGTAGATGGGGGAGATCAGAGAGGTCTCTGTCCGAAGGGGGGGAATAGAGAGAGATAATCCTAACTGACTGTTTCTCACGAGTTTGTGACCAAAGAGATAGGCATGTGCTTTAAAAAGTTTGATTTTTTCGAACCGATTGATTTATCCTCGAGAAAGTACTCGAATTTAGTCAATTTACCCCTTATACTTTGTGCATTCCAGGTAACTGTGCCAAGATTGTTTGGGTGGGTGGTGTTAGACATTGGTGGTTTGTTCTAGGGCGGCGAATAACTTGAAGTTTTTGTTCCAAACTTGGGATTGCAACAAAAGCTAGAGAAGTGCTTGTGTTGCGCTTTTGGGTGGGAGGTGGGGGGCAGTTCTTACTGCCTTGGCGTAGAATTTTTGTGTGTGTGTGTGCGTGTGCGTGTGCGTGTGCGTGTGTGTGTGTCCTGCAGTAGGTACCTTCTTTTTGCGATTCATGTTTTTCGTTTAAAAAGTAGCTATAAAGCTCTGTAGTAATTCAGGTACCAAAATCACGACAGCTCTAGACCCTTTACCACCATTGAGAACTCGTTTGTATTTTTGAGTTAAAATCTTTTCCGATTTCGTTAAAGCATTTTCAAAATCATCAAAATTTGACGATATCGTGTTAGTGTAGTCTTTAATTTTAAGAAATTGTACGTCGCCAATACGTCTTCTATTAAACAAAATGAGTAAAGACAACGTACAATTAACTAATAATTTGTAACACTCTACATCATCTTCGCTATCACAAAATTTTTTTTGGCATTCGGTAGCTATTTTTAAAACACCTTCTCTAAAAATTTTTGTATCACTCACTAGAGGTATTATAGTAACGGCTTGTTCCACCGTTTCTCTTGCATATCTTTATTTGCTAAGGAGGATATCTTAGTGTTCCATCTCGACGTTAAAAGTTTTTTCATATTGTCAACGTCCTGTTGCCAGTTTTGCATTATTTCCTTAGATTGGCATGTAAATCCCGGACTCTCTTTTAAAATTAGATGATTTAATTCGTCGCAAACAATTTTCAGATACGTCCCCATATGCATTGCCAGACTTGGCGATAAAAATACTTTATTGACAGGGTCATATCCAGAGATGCGTCTTGCTGCTGATAATATATTGTCAAAGTTCTTTGGAATCAGCACTTCCTTTAGAGAGATGTCTTTATTATTGGTAATTTCACGAAAAGCATTTAAAAAGCGAGACAGCTCACGCATCCTATTACTGCATGCATATTCTTTTATCTCTCGTTTATGTTGCTTCAAATACGACTCTCCAAAGTGAACGATAAGAAGATCTTTTTTCGCTTCGAATGCTACCTCGTCTCCTTTCATGATGTTGAATACCTATAAAGGGTAACAATTCCTTTCGTATTTAAAAAATGTTATACCGACCCGTATAGTTTGAATCAGTAAACATAAATAAGAACAAAATAAAAAAAGAAGTGTTTTAGGAAATATTTGTGTGCATGTGGGTGGTTGAATAGCGGGGTGCGTGCGTGTGTGTGGGTGAATGTGGTTTCGCGTATTAACATAATCAATATGAAAAAAGAATTCACAACATTCGGTCAAAGGTTTTTTTAATCGATAAGCCGGCAAAAATATATTTACCTTAAATTCCTTGCAAGTGGCAATTGTTAAAAGCAATTGATATTTTTAATTTCGATAAGTTCGCGATTTGTTAATAGATTTGTATTAAAAATCGTAGGTACATACTTGCTCTCTAACGTTCAATTTTGAAATAACATTTGTAGGGTCGATTGCGCAAGCTGTTAATGTGTGCGAGTCAGATATGTAGTTTTTGGACTTATCACTGTTGAACGAATGCTTATTTCGGCAACAGACTGTATGTCGCTTAAGATAATTCTTTTTAAATAATCCCTTGCAGTATATGCATGGGTAAAACGATGATTTAGGTTCCAGTATATCGGGCTTTCGACATGGACGTACTTCTCCAGTTAGAAATAATTCAAAATTTGTATTGTGTCGTAGTGAAAGAAATGCCTGCCTTCGATCTTTACTTTTCTTTGGTAATGATATAATTTTCCTCACTTCATTTTCATTGCCGTGAAATGTTTCTATGTGCCTTACAAAATTCTTGGATATCATGTCATTATTACAAAATTTACATCGAGTTTGCTTTTTTGTGCTTTCTAGTTTTATTTGCGTTCTGTTCTTATTTATTATCTGATTCTCGTGTTTCTTTTCTACATTTGCTGTAATCTTTTGTTTTTCGTTAATTTGTGTTTTGTAAGTAGTATTTCCTTCAAAGTCTTCGTCAGTGCATGTATTGTCAGTATCACTAGAAGATGCATAGTCATCAATATTAAAATCTTTGTCTCTATCCTCATCGTCTACTATTGTAAAGCTTCTGTCACTATCATTATTGAGTACTTCTCCACTATCTTCAATTCTACTTGTTTTTGCATCTAATTCCTTGCAAGATCTTATTTCATTATCTAAAGCTATTAAATTCCCGTACTCGTCATTCATGTAAATCTTTAATTCTCCATATTTGTCGCTTATTGTTTGAACTTCTCTACATAGTTTAGCCCCAAATCCATCACTATCGATGTTGAAATCCTACCAAAAGAATGCCAATAAAACCTAATGAATACCTTTAAATTTTTGTTAAAAGATATCTGCCAAATTATTATCAAAGTTTATGTGAATTACTTACTTCGTTTTTATTTGGCTCTTCAGGAGTAAATTCGTAAACTTTGTCTACCTGG
>NW_020438934.1:73028-77572 GCF_000699045.2 Agrilus planipennis
TTTAATTATAAATTGTAATTGAAAAGTTTGTAATGGACGTTCAGTTATAGTCAAACTAGGTATGGGGTTTTCTTGTGCTGAATGAATAGTCACCATGTCGTCATCTTTGTCGTTGGGATTGTTAAAATTTCCTTGTTCGTCTATGTCAGTAATTAGTCGTTCAAATTCTTGTGGATCTGCATTATTGCACATGGATTCGAGATCTAAGTCTCCAATTTCATCGTCTTCGAGCGCATTAATCTCTATACGAGATAATGCATCCGCGACATGATTTTCCTTACCTTTTATGTGCCTGATTTCAAAGTCATATTCCGATAGCTTTATTTTCCATCTGGCTAAACGACTCTGGGGTTCATTAAGAGAGTTTAACCAGACTAACGGTTGATAATCAGTCTGTAACAGAAACTTGCGGCCGAATATATATGGTCGAAAATTTTTGCATGCTTCTATGATTGATAGCAGTTCTTTTTCTATCGTACCATAGTTTCTCTCGGCGTTATTGAGGGTTCTCGAGTAAAAAGCTATGGGATGATGATCTTGAGAAATAACGGAACCAATGGCCTTATCCGACGCGTCAGTTGTAATGAGGAATTGTTTATTGAAATCAGGATAGGCTAGTATAGGTGGGTTTTTAATTAGCTCTTTTATCTGATTGATGGCATTAACATATTCATTATTGTTTACATCTATTTTTGAGTTTTTCTTAAGACATCTAGTTAGGGGTAACACAATTTTAGCGTAATTACGTATAAATTTCCGGTAATAACCAGAAAGTCCCAGAAATGATTTTAACTCTTTGGTCGTTTTAGGTATTGGGAAATCGTTAATTGACTTAATCTTATCGGGATTCGGTTTTATTCCCGAGGTGGTAATTACATGTCCGAGGAAAGGGACTTCCTTTCTCAGAAACTCTGAGTTATCTAACGAAACCTTGAGATTAACCTGCTGTAACTTGGAAAAAACTAGTTTTAGATGCAAAAGATGGTCGTGTAGGCTTTTAGAAAATATGACTATATCGTCCATATAGACGAAACAAAACTTATATAGAAATTCTTTTAACACNTTTTATCCTTAAAAACAATGGACGAAACTGCGGTAGATAAATAAAGTGGATCATCCTGTGCAATAAAGAAATTACAGATTTGTCTTTATTGAAGTTTTCATCTAAATATATTATTACTTCAGTGTTATTACTCAACAAGTTGGGAGCTAGCAAATTATAGAAAAAATAATGCCAATAAGGGTGGTAAGGATGACTCACTGTAAATACAACCAACTACTAACGTTTCGACTCTCGAGTAGAAGGATTTATAAAGGCAAAAAAAAAATAACAAATAGCAATGTTGGACAACAATTTAAAAGCTAACATACTATAGCTACTAGGTTTTTAGCTTAAGCAGTACAATTTACAAATAATTCGGCGAGAAACATGAAACATCCTGTGTGTTACAAATGAATGAAATTGTGGAACAATCATACAACACAATTCAAATAGTAAATATAAAAAATAGTTAAAAACAATCATTAAGTAACAATACGATGTAAAAATAAAAAGTACCTACATAATGGCAAATAATTTAACAAAAAGATTAACAAAAAATATTTTTATGGTATCAATAACACTTGTACTGTTTGAACTAGGAAACCTAATAAGTAATATTTTAAGTAAGTTCTTGTCCAAACCTGGTTATCTATTATATTTTTCGGTCTTGATAAAGAGTTCCACCCAGAGGTGAAACGGCTTTTTACAATAAGTCATCCACACTACCTTTATTGCTCTGATTTTTCCCTTAAAATTTATATGTCTTGGGAAATATATGAATACTGCGTTAGCAAATTGTTTCATTTTTATTATTAATTTTGGTTGAACACTATTTTTGAGGAAAAAATTTAATGCAGACAAAGTGTTTAGTTTTAGTTTTTAACCGACTTCTCATTAATTTAACACATTATTTTTAAGGAATTTTAGGATTGTTTTCTTTAAAATCTAAGATCAAAGATAATTTTGTCATATAATTAAAATAACACAATTTATAAGCAATATATATATAACACTTACCTTGGCCATATTTATTATTAATTTGGTTCTACAATTCATTCTAACTCACGCAAACAGTACAAGAGACGTTAACACCTCATTGACTACAATTCAAGATTACTACGAATAATACGTTACCCACAAATACCAAATGCTACGTTGCCAATAATTTGAGGTGGCAGCGAGTCTATTATATCCCTAATGTAGAATAAACATATGATGAGGTGACTTCATATCTAGTATTTCGCTAGAGAAAATTCGAAAAAACGACGACAGCGCCAACGATATATGACTGAACTAAGAGGACAAGGTTGTAGATACCAGAAGCAACTTTGTCGCCTCAACGCGATTTTTCGTAAACAGGGATAGAAAACCCATCTTTGTCATACAACATCAAAATTAACGCAAAACGTTGTCACCTCAAAAATCTGAGGTGACAGCGTTATATATGAGGTGACACCGAATGTTACGTATCTATTTTCGAGGTGACAACGTACCCTTTATACGTATATATATATATATATATATATATTATACCATATATATCCTCAGACGTCGATATATACCGAGTATTGTACTGATTGTTATAGTCGAGGAGCATTTGCACGTCGTTGGAGAGAACGCAAGGAGCAACACCGGCGAAACATCCAGGGACCTCCACAGGCCTGAAACCCGGCCAGCTACATCATGACGTATCAAGAGAAGAATCCCAGTTTATTAAGTTTAACGTGGTGATTTCTACTTAGTGGCATATCCACCACGGCCCCCAGGGGCGCGGGATTGAAATACGCTCTGTCACTGCTACTAGGTGCTTCCTTAGCAGGCTTGATACCCGAGCGGAACGCCGCTCACCCGTCGAGGTAACCCAAAAGCAGATGATACTGGTGTGTGCCGCATCTCCCCCAGTGTGCGGGGTCAACCACTGCAACTACGAGTCCAATCTCTTGTCCTCTTGTCAGCCGGGCAGACAGGAAAGATCCCTGCCTGGGGCACCCGGACCTCCCGTAGTACCAGTCAGCATCACTGGTTGGATGTTCGGAGCAACAAAACTACTCCTCCCAGTTGGATTACTTGCAACTCCGGCACTGGTAGGTCAGCTCGGGTACGTGGGATCACCAACCCTAAGCATTTAGTTACACTCACAGCAACGCTTTCATGACCCCTGTGTTAACAACACAAGGATATGACTCAAAACATTCACCGGGAATACTAAAAACGAAAGGAAAGGAAAGCCGCATTACGAACGAACAACTTCACAAATGTCGAAGAATCTCACTGCCCTCACCTTACATTAGTAGTGTGAGCAAATTGGTGTGGATGAAATGAGGGGTATGTCACCATAATACGCTGTATTAAAGCTGATCTCATTACTCAATTTGTTCAATGTTCTCAATTTCATCAANAATTGATAAAAACAATAGATATTTTTAATTTCGATAAGTTCGCGATTTGTTAATAGATTTGTATTAAAAATCGTAGCTACATACCTGCTCTCTGACGTTCAATTTTGAAATAACATTTGTAGTGTCGATTGCGCAAGCTGTTAATGTGTGCGAGTCAGATATGTAGTTTTTGGACCAGTTATCACTGTTTAACAAATGCTTATTTCGGCAACAGACTGTATGTCGTTTAAGATAATTCTTTTTAAATAATCCCTTGCAGTATATGCATGGGTAAAACGATGACTTAGGTTCCAGTATATCAGGCTTTCGACATGGACGTACTTCTCCAGTTAGAAATAATTCAAAATTTGTTTTGTGTCGTAGTGAAAGAAATGCCTGCCTTCGGTCTTTACTTTTCTTTGGTAATGATATAATTTTCCTCACTTCATTTTCATCGCCGTGAAATGTTTCTATGTGCCTTACAAAATTCTTGGATATCATGTCATTATTACAAAATTTACATCGAGTTTACTTTTTTGTGCTTTCTAGTTTTATTTGCGTTCTGTTCTTTCTTATTATCTGATTCTCGTGTTTCTTTTCTACATTTGCTGTAATCTTTTGTTTTTCGTTAATTTGTGTTTTGTAAGTAGTATTTCCTTCAAAGTCTTCGTCAGTGCATGTATTGTCAGTATCACTAGAAGATGCATAGTCATCAATATTAAAATCTTTGTCTCTATCCTCATCGTCTACTATTGTAAAGCTTCTGTCACTATCATTATTGAGTACTTCTCCACTATCTTCAATTCTACTTGTTTTTGCATCTAATTCCTTGCAAGATCTTATTTCATTATCTAAAGCTATTAAATTCCCGTACTCGTCATTCATGTAAATCTTTAATTCTCCATATTTGTCGCTTATTGTTTGAACTTCTCTACATAGTTTAGCCCCAAATCCATCACTATCGATGTTGAAATCCTACCAAAAGAATGCCAATAAAACCTAATGAATACCTTTAAATTTTTGTTAAAAGATATCTGCCAAATTATTATCAAAGTTTATGTGAATTACTTACTTCGTTTTTATTTGGCTCTTCAGGAGTAAATTCGTAAACTTTGTCTACCTGG